>NW_010921707.1:105971-114550 GCF_000633955.1 Camelina sativa
GGACTCCGGACCTTGGTTCTTCAGCCTTAACTCTCTTGCTTTTCCTTCATGATTGCTTCACTTCTCCTCAGCATTGCTTCCATGCTCCTTAAGCTCCAAAATCACCTGATTATGCATGAAAAGATGCAAATGCAATGCAACTAAACTCTAATGCATGATTAGTCCTCAAGCTATGCAATAATGGTGAAAATGGCTAGCAAAAGATGCAAAAGATGTGAATATATTAAGGGAAAACATGGTGAAATATATGAACATCATGAACCCGATCCCCCCATCGGGTAGTAGGGTCGGGTTGTCCTCGAAATAGTGCAGCTTTAAGGTTTAAAGGAAGTGGACCGTCTCCTCCTCATAGGCTTCAAGGTGAGCTCACATCATATGGCCAAGGTGGCACATGTCGAACAAGAACTCAACATCTTTAGCGATGCCCAACTGCTTCATGGTCTCACGGTGAGGGTATCGGGTGCCAACAAAGCTCATCTTCCGGAAAGCTTTGAAGAGTTTTGCCGGAGTTTTCACCTCCTTCTGCTTCAGCCTCCGCGAGGCTTGGCTTGTCCTCTCTCTCTCGGTTCTCCTCCTCTGCGTCTTGATCCTCTTCCTCAGCTGCTCTCTCAGCTACTCTCTCAGCTTTCTCTGAAGCTGGTCTCTTCCCTCTTGCAACCGCAGCTCTGCTCCTTGATCAATAGGTTTGGATCTCCCCTTGCTCTTCTCCTCCAGCATCAGAATCGATCTCCCCTTGCTCTTCTCCTCCAGCATCAGAATCGACCTCCATGGGGTTGGTAACAGTTCTTTCGGACGTAGACAGGTCCCTACGTCGAGGAGAGCGGCAAACAGCACTCGCTATTCGACTTGGTGAGCAAACTCGGTGGTCTACTCGATCGGTTGCTCGAGCACCGGATCAGGTGACGGATCGGGTTGAGCATCGGATTGGAGAGGCAAAACGTCCAGCCAGCGGTTGGGAATGCGGAACGTTTCCTCTCCCTTCAGACTCTCGAGGTTTGACGGCATCACCTCCGGTTGTAGCAGCGGTGGAGGTTGATCTTCTTCCCTTCCTTTTGTAGGTTTTCGCGATTGGCTCCATTGTCGAATCCTTGAGAGAAAAAGAGCTAAGCTTCGAGGTTAATAGGGTTAGTTCCCAAAGAAATCGAATAAAGCTTGAGATCGAGAAATAATAGAAACTATGGAAACTAAAAGCTTTAGGGTTGAGAAAAGACTTATCGGTGATAATGAGGGAGAAGGGTTTCGAAACCCTTAAGTAGGCTAGGGTTCGGTTGGTGGGCTTCACCGAGAGTGGGCTTGGCTTGTGGAATTTGGACTCCACTCGCCACCCCAGCAGGGACAGGATCAGGCGCGTCGAGTACGGTGTCGGGTTGACCCTCGGGTTTCCCTATTTCCTCTTTTCAACTTTTCCATTTTTTTTTGTTATAAATTTGCAAAAAGAAAAAAAAAACAAATAAACTAGAATTAAAAGATACCTTTGGGACTTCCTCCCAAGTGAGCTTGTTTAAAGTCACTAAGCTTGACTCTTCATGCTCCTTAAGCATGGGATCCAAGTGGAAGAGGTTCTGGAATCCTCTCCACAATAGCAGGCTGGTTCAGCAGATTCTCTAGGTTTTGTCCAGGTTCCAAGGCATATGTGGTGTTGACCTCCTCAAGATGTTTGACTTTCCTCTACTTGGTCTTAGTGGAAAAAGCTTGACCATCGATGGTTGGCCTCTTAATCCCCTTCTTCACATCAAACTCCATCTTGAAGTTCTCACCATGCTCTATTCTGATCTTGCCTTGCTTTACCTCGATCACAACACCAACTGTTGCCAGGAATGGTCTTCCTAGAATTAGTGGATCGTCTGGTTCCTTGTCCATATCAAGGATCATTAAGTCAGTAGGTACTTCCACTCTTCCAATCCTGAGAGGCAGATTTTCCAGGATCCCAATCGGATGCCTCACACTTCTATCAGCCAGAACCAAATACAGATTACTTGGTTTAAAACTGGTGAATCCCATCTTGTTGGCTACTGACAGAGGCATAATGCTAACTGAAGCTCCAAGGTCGCACAAACAATTCTTAAAGATCTGAAGTCCTATCGAGCACGGCAGAGTGAAGGAGCCAGGATCTTCTAGTTTTTCCTCAATTCGCAGCTCAGGATCTAAACACACTCCACTTCTAAGAATCTCGAACCCAATCTTCTTGACAGCTTCCTTAACCTCATTCTCCAATCGAGCTGCTTCCTTTGCAGCTTCCTCCTGAAGTTCGTGTGGCGGCAAAAGCTTAGGTGGTGGAGCTTTACGCTTAGCCATTCGCTCTGCAAGCGCCTCCAGCTGGATGTCAAGTGCAGCATTGAACCTTTCCTCTAGCTCCCCTTCCTTTGCTATAGGTAGTTGAGGCTGATCTCTCGTTTCAACATCTACTCGATGTATCATCCGATCACCATCATCGGGTAGGTCATCGGGTTCAGCTTCGGGTGGTTCTTCGATTTGTGATTCTCGAACCAGTGCTCGATCATCAACTCAATCAATCTCCTCAGGTGAAGGCTCGGGTTCATACTCGAATATATAGTACCTGGCCTCATTTATCATTGGGTGATCCATATCCTCCCCATCTTGATCATCACTGTCCCCAGTGAGGTAATCCTCATAGTCATCATCAAGGAAGATGGCTTGGGCAGTGGCATAATCCTTAGGGTTTTGAACAGCCTTTCCTGGGAGTTGGTTAATCTTTGGAGCTGGTTGGTTGTTGTGGTGGCCTTCGAGGTATCTAACCTTAGTGTTGAGCGATTCGTACTTGGCGTTCAAGTCATTGTATCCTGAGCCGATCTTGTTGTTCATCTCCGCAAACCGTTTCGCGATGTCCATAGATGCTGTAGCCTGTTCTGAATCATTTGCTGAAGTAGGCCGCGTAACTCAGCTTCCTGTGATTGGTTCCGCTGGCCTTGATGCTGTTGGAATCCAGGTGGTTGGTTGTAGTGTCCAGAGCACTGCTGCTTTGGTGCATATCCTTGATTGTACTGGACAAAAGGTTTCTGTTGGACCTGGTTCCCTTGAACTGCAGATGGGTAAGTTTGGTCCTGAGGGTTGGCAACATTCGGGTTCCGATAAGACAGATTTGGATTCGGCTTGTAATTATTGTACCCCTTATTGTAACCCCTCTGGTTGTTGATGTAGTTAACATCCTCTATTTGCACAGTCTCCCCATCTTGTTGTAAAAACTGCTCTTTCCACTACAAGAAATATGGACATTGGTAGCACACTAAAAATGCTACTATAAGGCTTTGGTAGCGCTTTCATAAACGAACGCTAGGACATGAGGAGCTATAATAGACCCCCTACATATCATAACGTTTTTTTAATGCTACGATAGTCAGACCTATAATAGCGCTAATCATCTGCTAAAAAATAATCTTTTGTAACATTTGATTCATGCTATGATGTAGTTTTTCATGGCTATTTTTTAGTGTTGTAAAATATTGTTTTATATCATTTTATTAGTGTTATAAGATATTGTTTTGTATCATTTTATCAGTGCTGTAAAATATTGTTTTGTATCATTTTGTCAATGTTGTTGTAATGTATATTATCTACTATATTTCAATTATTTGAAACCTATTTTGCATAAAATATAAATTGAAAATTGATTAATAAATAAAATTAATTATTAACATTATATTAATAAAACATACATTTTACATAGAATCATTCTATGAAATACCCAAAATATACAAATGCTTGAATCACCAACCAAATCATAAAAAAAAAAGGCAAGTACATTTCTTCACCAAACCAAGTCATAAAGAAACCGAAGCAGCTCTAGTAGATCTCCAATTCATACCATTTAACAGCCAACACCATTCCATCAGCAGATCACCTTAGAGCCTTTGGCTTTGTGTGAACTATCTATTTCTTTATAGAGTCATAACGCATATGCAGAGACCAATAACAATTGCCATGCGTCAAGGATCTTGCTGAACTCAAGCTTGTCTTCGTTCTTGACAGTTGTCAAACACAAGCAAGAAGCAGTTTTTTGTTGAACAACCTGAAATCAAGAAACCGAAATAACATAAGCAGACAGACTTATATGGTCCCAGGATTTTTTTCTGCAAAGTTCAACATCAAACAACAACGTAAATAAACAAAACCAAATACCAAACACAAGCTATTAGAAGGATCAGACAGACTTTATCAACCCAGATATCACAGACACAATCAGATTGAGAAATTCATTGACTTACAAAGAAACATCGATTCCTAAAAATTAGTATCTTTGAGAAGATTGATTAGTTCATAATAAGAGTACCAATTGCAATGAAGTGAGGAAAGGTCAAGGCTTTGGCTATTTGCTGGTCATGAGACTCAGTTTGGCAACCCAGTGAATGGCCACCTCCGGTGACGGCGGCTAAGATGATGGAGGAGAAAGTGGTGGCGGCGGAAGAAGAGAAATCGCCGACAAAGCTGACGTGGAGAGAGACGGAGTCTGAGAGAGAGAGTAGAGATCGGAGAGAAAGGAGAAGTGGAGAGAAGAGGGGAAATTTTCTTTGATTTAGAATTAGGGATAAATGAATTGAATTTTCTTTTTTGTATAAATGTTGCTTTTTCTGCATCAAAATTCATAAATGAAAAAAGGATGAGCTAAGTTTTAATTTGGCGGACAAACTAGAAATTTGGCTAAATGTTTTGCCTCCTAAATGATTTTCTAGTTACAATAGTGATTTTTGTATTCCCGTTTAATGAAAATCATTAGGAGATTTATAATAGCGCTACAGTAACACTATAATAGAGTTCACATCCGATTTTGACACTTTTAGTAGCAGTTAGTGAATTCGTGCTACAATGTTCTACTACCAAAGCTCATATTTCTTGTAGTGTTCTCTGATATGGCATGAACATGCTGTTGCTGGTTGAGTAGTTTATCAAGCTTGTCATTACGGGCTTTCATGTCCCTCTTGTACTTGGCATCTTCCTCTCCTTTAGATCGCACAGTGCGATCATACAACCCACCAGATTGAGCAGAGTTCTCCACTAGGTCCCAACCTTCATCAACATCCTTGTTGAGGAAGTTACTATTACTTGCGGTGTTCAGCAACATCCGTATCTTGGGGATCACTCCTCTGTAAAGTGTACTCAGCAAAGAAGCATTGTTGAAGCCATGATGAGGACATATGGTAGTGTATCCCTTGAAATGTTCCCAAGCTTCACTGAACGTTTCATTGTTCTTCTGAAACAAAGCTGGAAACGTCATTTCTCAGCCTTGCGGTTCTGGAGTTGGAGAAGAATTTGGCCAGGAATGCCTTCTTGCACGCTTCCCAAGTGGTGATAGACTCCTTGGGGAGTGATTTCTCCCAGATGTGTGCTTTGTCTCCCAAAGAGAATGGAAAAAGCCTGAGCTTGAATCCATCTTCACTGACTTCATTGATCTTAGTGAGGCTACAGAGCCTATCAAATTCATCCAGATGATCCAATGGGTCCTCCATTGGCAATCCATGAAACTTATTACTCTGTATCTTCTGGATGAGACTACTCTTGATCTCAAAATTGTTGTTCTGCACAGCAGGTGGCACAATGCCATTCCTTTGAGTGTGAGTAGATGGAGCATCCCCTGCTCCTATGTTGGTCCTTGCTTGAGGAGCTGGTGGACCGTTCTGTTGTTGTCTGAGTAGCCTTGGTCTGTCGATGTTGTCGATCAAAGGACTCAGGTTCTGGCTACCTCTGGATCATGTTCGCATGCACAGGTAGGTGTCCGAGTGTGTACACGAGGGTCTACTCGATCCAGGTGATCGAGTGACGGGTCGGGTGGGTGCTCGGGTTGTACCTGAGAATCAAAACAAACAAGAGCACAAGCAAACAAGTTAGTTTCCGAACCAATATAAACAAAAGAACTTGATCTAGCAAGTCCTGAAATCCTAAACGTAGCAAAAGAAACACAACCAAATGGCAACGGCGCCAAATTGATAGACAGGCTTTCACCCAGGATATCAATTCCCTATGCAGTTGTAGTACAAAGGGTTATCAATCCAAATGGTTGTTAATTGCTAGCAGGAAGGATATGATCAGAACATTAAAAGTCAAGCCAAGCAGATAGGGTTTTGATCTAACAATCCTAAAATAAATGAAAAACAAGAATATAAACAAAGAAACCACACGACCTAAGCACTCGATGCAAGCAATCGAGTACAGAATCGTGAGGGGTGATCGAGTAAGCAAATGAGATATGAAAAGCTCGAGGTATTACTCGATACAGGTTATCGTGTACCTGATCGGGTAAGTGATCGAGTGATGAATGAAAATGAAAACAATTAAAATACGAAAGCTTCTAAGGATTGGGTAATAGAATCCTAAGTATCCTGGCCAGTACAGATGCCTTACATGCCTCAAGCAAATATTTCCTAGACAATGAATCTCTAAAACTTTGTTACCACACTCTCGCACTAGCAACAATCAACCTTGATCACTTCCCTACCCAACTCTCGTTGGAGAAACATGACCAAGCAGGCATTAAGATCTGATTCATTATTGTCAGTAAACCCTAACTCATCTAATCTCTTACTCAGAGCGAGTGAACCTCTAGCATTGGTTGATTCAAGCATCTCATCTACACCTCTCGGTGGTAAAACACCATAGATCTAATCTCAACCTCTCGGTCTGTTGACAGCATTAAGAACACCAACCTAGAAGGAAATCTATCAAACATATACAATCAAACTAAGGCATCCTAACCGATCAAGAACAAAAAATCATCTATCCCATCCCTAGAAACTTTACTACACTACTCGGCCATAATAACAAGAAACAAAACAACAAATAAGAATGAAAATTCCATTATAATAAACGGTAGAGTAGAGTAGAAAGAATACATGATAGAAATCTCAGAAAAACGATAAAAGTTATGAAATAAAATGTAAAAACAAAAGGAAAAGTGTTTGAGTCGCTCACTTCTCTCACAGAAGCTCTCGCTCTCTGGTTTGAGGGTCTATGGTGTGCTCGTTTGCGAGCTAGGAGAGGAGGGGTTTTGATGAGACCATGGCCAGCTCAACCAAACCGTACGAACCTGAGGAGCAGCTTGAACCAGAGGAAGACGTTCTGCCAGAAGAGGAAGACGTTCTGCCAAAAGAAGAAGGCGTTCTGCCAGAAGAGGAAGACGTTCTGCAGAAGGAAGAAGGCGTTCAGCAGGAACCCTTGTATGTTTCGAACGGTCCATTAACAAGATCAAGATCTAAGAGGTTCAACCAAGCCATCACTGGACTACTCAAGGAGCTGGACAAGAAGCTAGAAGACGTGACTCAAACCACTTGAACGTTGCTCACAGTTCAAGGTGCTCGGTAAAGGGTAAAGTGTTGCTTTGGTGCTCTTTTTCCCTTGGTCAAGTTTTGTCCCATTGGGATTTCTTGAAAAGGTTTTTAATGAGGCCTAAGCATCATTTTCAAGCCCCTTTTGCCAGCCCAAGTCGTGGTCCAAGGCCCATTACAAAGCCTTGGCCCATTTTCTTTCTATCAATTTGCATTTATTGCTTTTGTAATTTCCAAGACTTTGTGCATGAGCTTGCATGAGTGTGGCCTCTTGCATGAGCTCGACCTCTTCTCCTTCTAGACTCTTCTCTTTCGTCCCCCTTCTTCAATTTAAATTCCTTGTATCTCTCTTTTATTTCTCATCAAACATTTTAATCAAAAACCTTTCTTTTACTTGTTTGATCTGAGAAGTGTGTAATATCTTCTCAACTTGTTTTCTTCTTAGTGTGTCATATCTAAGTTGAATTCGAGCCTGAAGTCTAAGATATTTTCATCTCTCTTGGAAGTTCACTTCAATCCCCCTTTTCGTCCGCTGCATCATTTCATCATTCACTCATCTTCGATCCGCTGCATAAACCACCCCTTCACCTTCCATTTGATCGATTGAAACAAGAGTATTTATGTGGTGGTGAATGATGATGAATGTAAGCAATGGTGATATGAATGGAATGATGGATGGGTGTTTCAATTCCCCTTATGCTATTGCAGTACAAGAGGTATCAATCCTAAATGAGTGTTTGTGAACAATTAAGATATGCATATGAATCTAAGTTAAGACAAATGTAAAGATTGCTTGTCACTAACAATCCTAAGATGAAAATGTTAAATGCAGAAAATAAACTACAAGAACCAAGAACTAAATGAAAATGAAACTGAATGATGGTAACAGTAATGAAGCAAGAACAGAAATAGAAACTACTACTAATGAACTAATGCAAAACAATCAATGAACTGAAAACTAAATGAATGCAACTGGAATGAAACAGGAATGAAACAGGACAATCACAAATCATAAACAAGAGTTCTGGGGATGAACTCGAGCAAGCACTCGACCGAGTGTTGGTCGAGTTGGCTAAATCCGGAAAACAGAGCAACACAAAAAAAACAGAGCAATGCAAATACAAATCAATCAACAAGCAAGCAACAAGATTAAGACTTTAAAATCAATAAACAAAGAAGGTCCTGAGGATGGATTCATGGGATGAACTAATCATTGTGGTTATCTAACTTGGTCAACAAATCTCAAGCAAACTTTGAGCTAACCTCTAGACATATAAATCTAAGACAAGTTTCTCCCACTCTCAT
>NW_010921707.1:116265-130202 GCF_000633955.1 Camelina sativa
GGTCGAGTGGCTGGTCGAGCTGGCTTCTCTCGTGCAATCTCCACTCGGTCGAGTGTCTGGTCGAGTGTGCGGTCGAGTTGGACTCCGGACCTTGTTGTGTCAGCCTTAAGTCCCTTGTTTCCTCCTCATGATTGCTTCACATTTCTCCTCCATTGCTTCCATACTCTTAAGCTCCAAAATCACCTGTTTATGCATGAAAAGATGCAAATGCAATGCAACTAAACTCTAAAGCATGATTTGTCCTAAAGCTATGCAATAATGGTTAAAATGGATAGCAAAAGATGCAAAAGATGTGAATATACTAAGGGAAAACAAGGTAAAATATATGAACATCAACACTCCCAAACTTAGTCTTTGCTTGCCCTCAAGCAAATAAGCTAGGCATAAGAAGGTAAGTGAGGTTTGAAAGTGGGATCTCAGCTCCTAAAGCTTGCAAATAGACCATCTAGAATCAATGTCCAAGTTACTAATACTATGATGCAAGTTGAATGAGCTGGAATAAAAGACTTTAGACAAGCATATCACAACCTTTATTGATTTGAGCCTTAGATATCCACATGCATTCAAATCAACCATTTCCTTTAACATTCATTAATCAAGAACATGAATCAATTCTATGCAATGCTTAAACTCATTTGGCTTGGAAATAAAGGCTTTGAGACAATGATGGTCTCTTTTTAGAGTAGGGCTTATCAATACCAAGGTTCTCTCATGAAAATGGATTGAGCTTTAGAAGAATGCTAAAGGTAAGAACACCTAGACACATACAAGAATAAAACCTTGTCTACCCAAAGGCTCCCAAAGTGTTTTATCCTAGCAATCTAAACCCAAATGATCCTAGTTCTACCCTTTAACTTCTTCTTTTCTTTTTCACCCTTTTCTCTTTTGGTTTTCAAGTCTTAGGAGATGTTTCTTATTTGATCTTTCTAGTGGGATGGGGGATTCTTACTTATTTTCTATGGTTCTCTTTTCTTCTTATTCTTAAGACATATAAGCACTTTGCTAGACTTTCCTTTTCTTTCTTTTCTTTTCTTTAATTAGAACCATTCTCAACATTTTTTATTTCCCATCCTTTCACTAGACTTTTACTTAAACACATTCTCCTCTTAAAGACTCTACCCTCTTTTCTTTCTCTTTTTCCTCTTTTCTTTTCATAACAGCCAAGTCCCAAACCCAACAAGTGAACCACCTAGTCCTATCTAGTTTGAAAAATGCAAACTAGAACTACACAAGGCTTTACTCTTGTCAGTTCAAACCTAACACTTTCTACCAAGCTCAATCCCAAAAATAGGCCTCACACACACAAGAATAAACATGGCTTGAAAGAAGGTTTGGTTTAGGGGTAGGGGTACTGATTCTTAATGAGGAAATCAGCTACTTGGATCAACAAGAGTGGTAAAAAGGAAGAAGATGATCCAAATATGTATATGGTATCCATGAGTTTAAAGCAATGCACACATTGATAATTGAAAGTCAATATTAGGTTCTTATAAATAGGAAATGGTTTCAAATCTCAACATGCTTCAATTTAGACCAAATGCAATGTAGGAATTCAAGGCTTGGTTCAATCTTATTCTTCTAACCACTCAACTAGCATCAAAGTACTATTAACTTGGGCATTGATCCTAGTCTAGTGAATAAACAAGCTAACAAGGGAATACTCATCATAGATCCCTAATGCAAATACTATACAATCCTACATGAAACATGCTAAACAAGATCCTAATGTGCAGTGCAAACTACATGAACACTCTTTTTTTTTAAAGATTTTTGCAAAAAATTTCAAATTTTTAGGGTTTTTCTATGCCTTAGATGCTATGCAAGTATTAACATGATGATGCTAAAAATTTGAAATAAGAATCACAAAACACAATGTCAAATGCTATCTCAAACCCTCCCCCAAACTTAAATCACACAGTCCCTGTGTGAAAGAAATTTGATTGAGGATTCAAGATGAAAAACAAAAAACAAAACACAATGTCAAATGCAATGATATCTACAAGTGAAGGTGATAGTGGTACCTTAGGGATTGTGGAAGTAGTTGTCCACATCCATCTGCATGCTGTCATAGGAGTAGTTGGTGTCAGGCTGGTGGCTTGGAGAAGGACTTTGGGGCAGCTCGATGACGGCGATCGACCGTGACTCGGTCGAGTGCGTGTCCGAGTGGGGGGGTCGAGCTGGGTTGCGTGTCTCCAAATCTTGAGTCTGGTACTGCTGGTACTGCTGGTAGAGTGTGGGATCCATAAAGTATTGGAGTGGGAAGGGTGGGTAATATGGATAACCTGGATAAGCAGCTGGAGGTGGGAAGCCATAAGGTGGTCTGGGAAGGTGCTCGGCCGAGTGCATCGGAGGTGCTCGGTCGAGTGGGTGCTCGAGTGACCCGGTCGAGTGCCTCGAAAACTGATGTTCGCGGGTACTTGAGCTCCTCTTCCTCAGATTTGGCTCATACATTGAAGCCCTAGCTGGTTCCACAGGATTCGCAACCCTTGAAAGTGCTCTAGTTGAGCTACTTCTCCTCAAAGGGCTTGAATGTTGGCTAGGAGATGAGTTTCCACTCTTCAGCTCAGCAATCTCCTTCTTCAAGCCTTTGATAGACTTAGCCATGTTGGTCACCTTCTTCTTCAGCTTATCAAATCTCTTTCCATGCCACTTACCCCATTTTTGCAAAAGAGTTAACCTCTTGGCATTCTCCCTCACTCCTCTACTATCTCTTGGGTTGGGCTCATAATCTTCAAAGTAGAACTGCTCCTCTCCATCAGCTACTTGTGCATTCCTAGCTTCCTCAACTCTATGTTGAATCACTCCATCAAACCAATGCTCCTCAGCTGGCCAAAAATCAATGTTGGCTCCTTCTTGAATGGTGGTGAGCTCTTGGTTAGGCAATATGAATTGCTTTTTCCCAAGTGTTGGAAGCTCAAAGTTGAATATGTGGTTCCCTTGATGCTTCTCCTTGGCTAGGATGAGAGTAGAAGTGAGGTAGCTTGAGTCAATCCATCTTGGTGAGACCCTTTCTCCTCTAAGTTGAACTCTAGCAGCTTGTAGGATTGGAGTGATGATGCCTCCAATGGTAAGTGCTCCTCTTGACCCTTTGGTCTCCAACTTTCCTACCCAACTTCTCAATTGGGTCATGTGGTCAATGAGCACCATTCCTAAGTCAGTCTCCACTGTGCTCCCAAGGATGATGGTACCATTCCTTGCTTGAAAGATCACTCCATTAAGAGCCAAGTCAATCATCTTTAGCTCTCCCTCATTGATGTTCCCAGTTTCCTTCCTTGCAAAGAATGTATTTGCAAGAGCTTTGTGGAAGTACCTTAGGACTGGGCTTCTTATCCTAGAGCTCTTGGAGTTGGAGGATGAGTAGTACTTGTCATCTCCAATGGTTTCCCACACAGCATACAACTCATCTCTTGGAACCATCAAACTCCTATTGCTCCCAACCTCAAAACCAAACACATTTGCTACCTCTTTCATTGAAAGCTCATGCTTCTTCCCTTTGATAGTGAAAGAGATGTGACCAGCTCCATGTTCAGCACTCTTCCTTGCATATGTGTGCAGCTTGACAGTAGCTAGGAACTCACAGCTTTCCTCCTTGTAGCCTTCCATGCACAGCCCCATGAACTTGGTGAGATTGCTCTTCTCAAAGAGGTATTCCACATCCTCATCAATGGCAAGCTTCTCCATGGTCTCCTTGTGAGGATATCTAGTTCCCAAGAACTCCATCCTCATGAAAGCATCATAAATCTGCCTCTTTGACAGCCCACAAGACTCAGCTTCTCCATCATCCATCAATTCTTCTTCTTCACTCTCTTCCTCACTTTCACTTTCACTCTCTTCTTGCTCAACTTCAACAGCTGGCCTCTTCCCTTTGGCCTTGTGTCTCCTCATAAACTCATTGAGAGTAGGCTCTCTTTCCTCCTCACTCTCAGTCCTCTCAGGATCTTCCTCAACTGACTCTCTCCTTGGATACGGCATCTGGCTCGACCGAATGCTCGACCCGGCACTCGGTCAAGTGGTCGATCGAGTGGTCCGTCGAGTGACTCTCCCAGCTTCACCTCTTGATTCAAGGTCAGCATCACGACGTTCCATGGAGCTTGCAGCGGTTCGGTGAGACTTCTTGGTCATCTTGGAAGACATTTTCAAAAGAAACTGAAGGGAATAGACTCAAAGCTCAAAGTTAATAGGTTAGTGACCCAAAAACTTGAAAGAATAAAGCTTAAGCAAGAGATGAACTTTGAGAGAGATTTTAAAGCTTGAATTTAAATGTTTTGAGCAAATGAGAGAATGTGAGCGGCATAGGATCGTGCAAGGGCTATTTAAAGAAGCCAAGGGGACAAGGAGACAAGGGTGGAGCGTCCATACCATTCAAATTTGAATTGGGAATCTTTGACTTGCTTTTGGCTGCCACTCGACCCCACACTCGACCAGCNGTCGACCAGCACGTGCTCGAGCTCCTTGACCAAATTTGAAATTTCAAAATTTTTCTCCTTGTTCTTCCCTCCACTCGATCATTCTAGAAGAATGGGAATCGAATGGGCCTCAATTAGTATCCAGCTCGGCCGAGTACCTCTCGTGGCCTGATCGAGTGGGCCTGCGAGTCTTCTTCTCCAAGTCCACATCTCTTCTTAACCAACTACATTCTCACTTAAAGCCTGTCCCAACAAAAACATAAAAGAAAACACATCAAAACTACTAAGAATTTAAACNGAAGCAGGAGGAATGTACTTAGCAGGCTTGACAGCTTTGGAGTCCCCAGCTCTATCGACCACTCGAGCATGCACTCGGTCGAGTGGCTGCTCGAGTTCCTGGTCGAGTTCTCCTGCGAGCTCCTGTTGCTTTGCACAGATGTCACTTGGGGCTTCAGTAACTAATGAATTCCCCTAAACTTGGACTTCACTGTCCTCAGTGACTTCTTCCTCTTGAAATTGAATGGCTTTGGCTGTGAACTCCCTTGGATTTTGAACAGCTTTTCCAGGGAGTTGGTTGGGTTTTGGAGCTGAAGTAGATGCTATGTTACTCTCCATATACTTCACTCTTGAATTAAGACCCTCAAACTTCATATTCAGATCATTGTACTGTGATGTTAACCTTTGGTTCAACTCAGCAAACTGCTTGGCTTCCTCAATCTTTCCTTGTGTTTGCCCAATCAACAATTGTTGCATCATAGCTCTTAAGTCTTGTTCTTGGCCTTGGTTAGTCTGAAACCCTGGTGGGGGACACAACTGAGGCTGGAACACTTGATGTTGTTGTTTGGGGATGTAGGTTTGTTACTGTTGAGGCTGTTGAGGTGGATAGACTTGGTCTTGAGGATTAGCCACATTGGTACTCCTATAATAGATATTGTTGTTCTTGAAACCCCCTTGGTTGTAGCCTTTGAATCCTCCTTGATTCTGCATGTAGCACAACTCAGCAAACTCAGTCTCCCCCTCTTGAACTTGAGCTTCTTCTTCACAAATGAAATGAATGGACTTGGACTGGCTAAGAAGAATCTTGTCAAGTTTCTCATTGACCATCTTCAAGTCCTTCTTATACTTGTCCTCTTGATCAGTTGAGGAGCTCCTTATGGTCCTATCATAGTCCTCATTATAGTTGCCATCTGACTGAGCAAGATTCTCAACTAATTCCCAGCCTTCTTCCACATTCTTGTTGAGGAAGTTGCCATTAGAAGCTGTGTCAAGCAACATCCTTATCTTTGGAAGCACTCCTCTATACAAGGTACTCAAGAGTGACTCATTGCTGAAACCATGATGAGGACATTGAGTCTAATATCCCTTGAACCTCTCCCATGCCTCACAAAAGGTCTCATTGTTCCTTTGAGCAAACCCAGAAATTTCATTCCTCAATCTAGCTGTCCTAGCATTGGAGAAGAATTTGGCTAAGAAAGCCTTCTTGCAAGCATCCCATGTGGTAATTGCTCCAGTAGGNCTCTTGTTATTGGCCTTGGTTAGTCTGAAACCCTGGTGGGGGACACAACTGAGGCTGGAACACTTGATGTTGTTGTTTGGGGATGTAGGTTTGTTGCTGTTGAGGCTGTTGAGGTGGATAGACTTGGTCTTGAGGATTAGCCACATTGGTACTCCTATAAGAGAGATTGTTGTTCTTGAAACCCCCTTGGTTGTAGCCTTTGAATCCTCCTTGATTCTGCATGTAGCACAACTCAGCAAACTCAGTCTCCCCCTCTTGAACTTGAGCTTCTTCTTCACAAATGAAATGAATGGACTTGGACTGGCTAAGAAGAATCTTGTCAAGTTTCTCATTGACCATCTTCAAGTCCTTCTTATACTTGTCCTCTTGATCAGTTGAGGAGCTCCTTATGGTCCTATCATAGTCCTCATTATAGTTGCCATCTGACTGAGCAAGATTCTCAACTAATTCCCAGCCTTCTTCCACATTCTTGTTGAGGAAGTTGCCATTAAAAGCTGTGTCAAGCAACATCCTTATCTTTGGAAGCACTCCTCTATACAAGGTACTCAAGACTGACTCATTGCTGAAACCATGATGAGGACATTGAGTCTAATATCCCTTGAACCTCTCCCATGCCTCACAAAAGGTCTCATTGTTCCTTTGAGCAAACCCAGAAATTTCATTCCTCAATCTAGCTGTCCTAGCATTGGAGAAGAATTTGGCTAAGAAAGCCTTCTTGCAAGCATCCCATGTGGTAATTGCTCCAGTAGGAAGAGTCTTCTCCCAAAGGTGTGCCTTGTCTCCAAGTGAGAAGGGAAAGAGCCTCAACTTGAAACCATCTTCACTCATCAAGGGTTAGACCACAGATTCTATCAAACTCATCATGGTGATCAAGTGGATCCTCCATTGGCAGCCCATGAAACTTGTTGGCTTGAATCATGGAGATCAGTCCACTTTTGATCTCAAAGTTGTTGTTTGCTACAGTTGGAGGCACAATTCTTTTACTTGTTTGATCTGAGAAGTGAGTAATATCTTCTCAACTTGTTTTCTTCTTAGTGTGTCATATCTAAGTTGAATTCGAGCCTGAAGTCTAAGATATTTTCATCTCTCTTGGAAGTTCACTTCAATCCCCCTTTTCATCCGCTGCATCATTTCATCATTCACTCATCTTCGATCCGCTGCATAAACCACCCCTTCACCTTCCATTTGATCGATTGAAACAAGAGTATTTGTGTGGTGGTGAATGATGATGAATGTAAGCAATGGTGATATGAATGGAATGATGGATGGGTGTTTCAATTCCCCTTATGCTATTGCAGTACAAGAGGTATCAATCCTAAATGAGTGTTTGTGAACAATTAAGATATGCATATGAATCTAAGTTAAGACAAATGTAAAGATTGTTTGTCACTAACAATCCTAGGAAGAAAATGTAAAATGCAGAAAATAAACTACAAGAACTAACAACTAGATGCAAATGAAACTGAATGATTGAAACAGTGATAAAGCAAGAACAGAAACAGAGACTACTACTAATGAACTAATGCAAGATAATTAATGAACTGAAAACTAAATGTATGCAACTGGAATGAAACAGGAATGAAACAAGACAAACACAAATCATAGACACAGAGTTCTGGGGATGAACTCGAGCAGCACTCGACCGAGTGTAGGTCGAGTGGGTGGTCGAGCTAGACTAGACGCAGAAACAGAGCAATGCAATAAAAACAGAGTAATGCTAAATCCAATCAAACAACAAGCAAGCAACAGGATTAAGACTAAGATTTCAATAAACAAAGAAGGTCCTGAGGATGGATTCATGGGATGAACTAATCATTGTGGTTATCTAACTTGGTCAACAAATCTCAAGCAAACTTTGAGCTAACCTCTAGACATATAAATCTAAGACAAGTTTCTCCCACTCTCATGGTCAAGAAACAATCAAACCTATGCAATTCTAGACTTGTTCTCACACAGTAAAGAATCTACACAAGCAGGCATTAAGCAATACATCTCAAACCAAACAAGACCTCTAATCTCTTAGCAAGCCTAATGGTAAGCTCTAGATCTAGCCTTATCTATGCTTCTTAAACATTGGTGTGATGCTAAGAAGCTTGAGATCAGATCCTACCCTCTCAGATATAGGATCAGCATTAAGAACATCTAGCCTAGAAGAGATCTACAACAATCAAGCTTGACCAAATCACACAAACCACAAGATCAATCCATCCTAACCCATCCTCAAGATCCTAAGCAAACTACTCACAAAAATACATGATGAACAAAGTCAAAAACCCAGAAAATATTGAAACTTGCATTATTAGAAAGATTAAACAAAGATCTTCAATATTGATGAAAGGATCAAACTCAAATTCTCAATATCTTGAAAGTTATAGAACCAACAAAATAAGCTGGTCGAGCTGGCTGGTCGAGCTGGCTTCTCACGTGCAATCTCCACTCGGTCGAGTCCTCCTCAGCACATGGTCGAGTGTTTGGTCGAGTGTGCGGTCGAGTTGGACTCCGGACCTTGTTGTTTCAGCCTTAACTCCCTTGTTTCCTCCTCATGATTGCTTCACATTTCTCCTCCAGTGCTTCCATACTCCTTAAGCTCCAAAATCACCTGTTTATGCATGAAAAGATGCAAATGCAATGCAACTAAACTCTAAAGCATGATTTGTCCTAAAGCTATGCAATAATGGTTAAAATGGATAGCAAAAGATGCAAAAGATGTGAATATACTAAGGGAAAACAAGGTAAAATATATGAACATCATCGATCCATTGCATCTTTGTCCCTTGATCATCATCAATCCGTCCGAATCATCTTTCAAACCTTGCGAGTGTGTTCTTGGGAGCAGATTCCCCACCTAGGAGTCTATCATGTGGTATCAGATCAACCACTCTGCAACCAGGTTTTGAAATTCCAATCGTCACTTTTTGTGTTTTTCAGATCTGTCGATTCATCTTACAAGAGTTTTATAAAATGTTTTACTCGTTCAAAAATTACGAAATCAACTGTTTTAGAACCAGGAACGAGTCTAGTATTTTTGAAAATTGATTTGAGAATTTTTGGATTCGTTTTCATAATTTTCCCTGATCCGTTTTCATTTACGTGTTTTTGGAACAATTTACTGGTGGATCTTTGTTTTCTTTGCAGGTACCATGGTGACGTCGGAGGAGGAAGAGTCATCAACTTCTAGCTTGGAAAGGAAGATCCTTAAGTCAGTCACTGCAGCTATGACAACCATGCTTGATGCAAGACTTGGCGCTCTACATTTGAATCAACCCAACCCGGAAGCAAATCAGCGTCAAAGGCAGAACCAGGAGGAACCAAGACCTAACGACGAGACTAGGGAGTACTACAGTCACAGTTCTTCACACAGCAGTCAGCAGAGGCGTCAACGTGAACGTCCAGTCCCAAGAGATCCTTTAGGAGGCCTCAAGTGCAAGATCCCTGCCTTCCACGGAACCAGCAACCCGGATACCTACTTGGAGTGGGAGCAGAAAATCGAATTAGTCTTTGTTTGTCAAGAGGTCACTGAGGTCAACAAAGTTAAACTTGCTGCTACTGAGTTCTACGACTATGCTCTAAGTTGGTGGGATCAGCTTGTTACCAGCCGCAGACGTACCGGAGACATACCGATCGAGACATGGAACCAGTTGAAGACCGTCATGCGTAGGAGGTTTGTGCCGAGTTACTATCATCGTGATCTTCATCAGCGTTTGAGGAATTTGGTTCAAGGAAGCAGGTCAGTTGAAGAATACTTCAAGGAAATGGAAACCTTAAAGCTTAGAGCCGATATTCATGAGGATGGAGAAGCTATGATGTCGCGATTCATGGGAGGTCTTAACCGCGAAATCCAAGACCGTCTAGAGAGCCAACACTATGTGGAAATCGAGGAGATGCTTCACAAGGCAGTCTTGTTTGAACAGCAAATCAAAAGGAAGAACTCTCGATCTAGCTTCAGCACCGCCAAGACCAGCTACAGCTCAGGAAAGTCAAGTTACCAAAAGGAGGACAAGCCCGGCTACCAGAAGGACTACAAGCCATTCGTCAAGCCGAAACCGATGGAGTCATACCCGAAAGGTAAGGGTAAGGAAGTGATCANGGCGTCAACGTGAACGTCCAGTGCCAAGAGATCCTTTGGGAGGCCTCAAGTGCAAGATCCCTGCCTTCCACGGAACCAGCAACCCGGATACCTACTTGGAGTGGGAGCAGAAAATCGAATTAGTCTTTGTTTGTCAAGAGGTCACTGAGGTCAACAAAGTTAAACTTGCTGCTACTGAGTTCTACGACTATGCTCTAAGTTGGTGGGATCAGCTTGTTACCAGCCGCAGACGTACCGGAGACATACCGATCGAGACATGGAACCAGTTGAAGACCGTCATGCGTAGGAGGTTTGTGCCGAGTTACTATCATCGTGATCTTCATCAGCGTTTGAGGAATTTGGTTCAAGGAAGCAGGTCAGTTGAAGAATACTTCAAGGAAATGGAAACCTTAAAGCTTAGAGCCGATATTCATGAGGATGGAGAAGCTATGATGTCGCGATTCATGGGAGGTCTTAACCGCGAAATCCAAGACCGTCTAGAGAGCCAACACTATGTGGAAATCGAGGAGATGCTTCACAAGGCAGTCTTGTTTGAACAGCAAATCAAAAGGAAGAACTCTCGATCTAGCTTCAGCACCGCCAAGACCAGCTACAGCTCAGGAAAGTCAAGTTACCAAAAGGAGGACAAGCCCGACTACCAGAAGGACTACAAGCCATTCGTCAAGCCGAAACCGATGGAGTCATACCCGAAAGGTAAGGGTAAGGAAGTGATCAAGAGGACAAGGGATATTCGTTGCTTTCAGTGTCAAGGACTTGGACATTACGCAAGCAAATGTGTCAACAAAAGGATCATGGTTCTTAAAGAAAATGGCGAGGTTGAGTCTGAAGAAGAGCGTTCAGAAAACGACTCTGCGGAAGAGGGTAGCCCCAGCTAAAGGAGAGCTGCTGGTTGCTAGGAGATCGTTGAGTGTTCTAACCAAATCAGAGGAGCAAGCGCAAAGAGAAAACTTGTTCCACACACGATGTTTAGTCAAGGATAAGGTATGTAGTTTAATTATCGATGGTGGTAGTTGTACTAATGTTGCAAGCAGGACTATGGTGGAAAAGCTTGGCTTAGAAGTGCTCAAACATCCAAAACCCTATGCGCTTCAATGGCTGAACAAAAAAGGTGAGATGTCTGTCAAGGAGCAAGTCAAGGTGCCTCTATCAATTGGTAAGTATCAGGACGAGATCATGTGTGACATACTTCCGATGGACGCTAGCCACATCCTTCTTGGACGTCCATGGCAATCAGACCGACAAGTTCACCATGATGGCTTCACCAACCGACACACCTTTGAACACAATGGCCGCAAGACGACTCTCATTCCAATGACGCCACATGAGGTCTATCTTGATCAGCTTAGCATGAAATAGCGAACCGCCAAACAAACTGAACCAACCGATAACAAGGGTAAGAGTAAGGTAAGTCACAATAGTTTACTTTTTGTTTATAAAGAGACACTTGCTTGTTCTACTAACCCCGAACCGGTGCTACTGAGTAAAGTTGAGTTGGTTTTGCAAGAATATAATGATGTGTTTCCGGAAGATAATCCCATTGGTCTTCCACTAATTCGAGGGATCGAGCATCAACTCGACTTTGTGCCGTGAGCCGCTTTACCGAACCGACCAGCTTATCGCACCAACCCAACCGAATCAAAAGAGCTTGAAAGACAAGTGAACGAGCTGATGGACAAAGGACATATTCGAGAGAGCATGAGTCCATGTGCCGTTCCAGTTTTGCTCGTACCAAAGAAAGATGGGAGTTGGCGAATGTGCGTGGACTGCCGAGCCATCAACAATATAACGGTTAAGTATCGCCATCCTATCCCTAGACTAGATGATATGCTTGATGAATTGCATGGTTCTAGCATCTTTTCTAAAATTGATCTTAAAAGTGGATATCATCAAATCCGTATGAAAGAAGGTGATGAGTGGAAAACGGCTTTTAAAACCAAACAAGGGTTATATGAATGGTTAGTCATGCCGTTTGGGTTAACTAATGCGGCTAGCACTTTCATGAGATTGATGAATCATGTCCTTAGGAAGCATATTGGTGATTTTGTTGTGGTTTATTTTGATGACATTTTGGTTTACTGCAAAAATTTAGATGATCATGTCATGCATCTTAAACTCGTTTTAGAATTGCTTTGCAAGGAAAGGCTTTATGTAAACTATAAGAAGTGCACCTTCTGCACAGATAATCTTGTTTTCCTAGGCTTTGTTGTAAGTGCAGATGGAANGAGCATGAGTCCATGTGCCGTTCCAGTTTTGCTCGTACCAAAGAAAGATGGGAGTTGGCGAATGTGCGTGGACTGCCGAGCCATCAACAATATAACGGTTAAGTATCGCCATCCTATCCCTAGACTAGATGATATGCTTGATGAATTGCATGGTTCTAGCATCTTTTCTAAAATTGATCTTAAAAGTGGATATCATCAAATCCGTATGAAAGAAGGTGATGAGTGGAAAACGGCTTTTAAAACCAAACAAGGGTTATATGAATGGTTAGTCATGCCGTTTGGGTTAACTAATGCGGCTAGCACTTTCATGAGATTGATGAATCATGTCCTTAGGAAGCATATTGGTGATTTTGTTGTGGTTTATTTTGATGACATTTTGGTTTACTGCAAAAATTTAGATGATCATGTCATGCATCTTAAACTCGTTTTAGAATTGCTTTGCAAGGAAAGGCTTTATGTAAACTATAAGAAGTGCACCTTCTGCACAGATAATCTTGTTTTCCTAGGCTTTGTTGTAAGTGCAGATGGAATCAAGGTTGATGAGGAGAAAGTCAAGGCAATCAAAGATTGGCCAAGTCTTACAAATGTGAGTGAGGTGAGGAGCTTTCACGGCTTAGCAGGATTCTACCGACGGTTTGTCATGGATTTTAGCACCATTGCCGCACCGCTTACGGAGGTCATCAAGAAGGACGTTGGTTTCAAATGGGAAGCTGCACAAGAAAATGCCTTCCAGGCTTTGAAAGAGAAGCTTACTAATTCCCCTGTTTTAATTCTTCCAAATTTTATGAAAACTTTTGTGATTGAGTGTGATGCCTCAAGGATAGGTATTGGAGCTGTTTTGATGCAGGATCATAAGCCCATAGCTTTCTTCAGTGAGAAACTTGGAGGAGCTACACTCAATTATCCGACCTACGACAAAGAGCTTTATGCTTTGGTCCGAGCCCTACAAACGTGGCAACACTATCTCTGGCCGAAGAAGTTTGTCATTCATACTGACCACGAGTCTCTTAAGCACCTCAAGGGTCAACAAAAGCTCAACAAACATCATGTGCGGTGGGTCGAATTCATAGAAACTTTCCCATATGTGATCAAGTACAAAAAAGGTAAGCATAATGTCGTTGCCGACGCATTATCTCGGAGGTATGTTTTGCTTACTTCTTTGGATGCAAGATTGCTAGGTTTTGAGCAAATAAAAGACTTGTATGCTGATGATTCTGATTTTAGCAAAATATTTCAATCTTGTGAGAATTTTGCTTTTGGAAAGTATTATCGGCATTAGGGTTACTTGTTCTTTGAAAATAGACTTTGTGTGCCTCACTCTTCTTTGAGAGAATTGTTTCTAAGGCACATGGAGGTGGTCTAATGGGTCACTTTGGAGTTGCTAAGACTTATAAGGTGATGCAAGAACATTTCCACTGGCCGCATATGAAAAGAGATGTTGAACGCCTATGTGAACGATGTGCGACTTGTAAACAAGCTAAGGCTAAGGTTCAATCCCACGGTTTGTATACCCCTTTACCTATTCCTTTGCATCCTTGGACTGATATATCTATGGATTTTGTGGTTGGATTGCCTAGGACGAGGGCTGGTAAGGATTCTATTTTTGTGGTGGTTGATCGCTTTTCAAAAATGGCACATTTCATTCCTTGTCATAAAACTGATGATGCATCTCATGTTGCTAGCTTGTTCTTTAAGGAAGTTGTTCG
>NW_010921707.1:130720-157681 GCF_000633955.1 Camelina sativa
GATGATGCATCTCATGTTGCTAGCTTGTTCTTTAGGGAAGTTGTTCGTTTGCATGGCATACCTAAGACCATAGTTTCTGACCGTGATACTAAGTTCCTTAGTTATTTTTGGAAAACTTTGTGGTCTAAGTTAGGAACTAGATTGCTTTTCTCTACTACATGTCATCCGCAAACTGATGGGCAAACTGAAGTTGTGAATCAAACTTTGTCTACTTTGTTGCGTGTGCTTATCAAAAAGAACCTTAAGACTTGGGAGGATTGCTTGCCGCACGTAGAATTTGCTTATAATCATTCTATGCATTCTGCGACTAAGTTTTCTCCATTTGAAATTGTTTATGGGTTCGACCCCACTTCTCCTTTGGATCTAATGCCTTTACCTTTGAGTGGGAGAACAAGTCTTGATCGCAAGAAAAAGGCCGATTTAGTTAAACAAGTTCACAAAAAGGCTAAGGAGAATCTGGAGGCCCGAACAAAGCTGTATGAGGAATATGCCAACAAAGGGCTTAGAGAGGTCGTCTTCAATGAGGGTGATCAAGTGTGGGTTCATCTTCGGAAGGAGCATTTCCCGGAGGAGCGAGCATCCAAACTAATGCCAAGGATTGATGGACCATTCACCGTGCTCAAACGAATCAACAACAATGCCTACCAACTCGACCTCCAAGGTAAGTACAAAGTTAGTGGCAGTTTCAACGTTTCTGATCTTCTTCCTTATTGTGCAGATAATTCGGATTTGAGGTCAAATCCTTTTCAAGTGGGAGAGGATGATGAGACCATGGCCAGCTCAACCAAACCGTACAAACCTGAGGAGCAGCTTGAACCAGAGGAAGACGTTCTGCCAGAAGAGGAAGACGTTCTGCCAAAAGAAAAAGGCGTTCTGCCAGAAGAGGAAGACGTACTGCCGATGGAAGAAGGAGTTCTGCAGGAAGCCTTGTATGTTCCGAACGGTCCATTAACAAGATCAAGATCTAAGAGGTTCAACCAAGCCATTACTGGACTACTCAAGGAGCTGTACAAGAAGCTAGAAGACATGACTCAAACCACTTGGACGTTGCTCACAGTTCAAGGTGCTCGGTAAAGGGTAAAGTGTTGCTTTGGTGCTCTTTTTCCCTTGGTCAAGTTTTGTCCCATTGGGTTTTCTTGACAAGGTTTTTAATGAGGCCTAAGTAACATTTTCAAGCTCCCTTTGCCAGCCCAAGTCGTGGTGCAAGGCCCATTACAAAGCCTTGGCCCATTTTCTTTCTATCTCTTTGCATTTATTGCTTTTGTAATTTCCAAGACTTTGTGCATGAGCTTGCATGAGTGTGGCCTCTTGCATGAGCTCGACATCTTCTCCTTCTAGACTCTTCTCCTTCGTCCCCCTTTTTCTATTTAAACTCCTTGTATCTCTCTTTTATTTCTCATCAAACATTTTAATCAAAAACCTTTCTTTTACTTGTTTGATCTGAGAAGTGTGTAATATCTTCTCAACTTGTTTTCTTCTTAGTGTGTCATATCTAAGTTGAATTCGAGCCTGGAGTCTAAGAGATTTTCATCTCTCTTGGAAGTTCATTTCAATCCCCCTTTTCATCCGCTGCATCATTTCATCATTCACTCATCTTCGATCCGCTGCATAAACCACCCCTTCACCTTCCATTCGATCGATCCATTGCATCTTTGTCCCTTGATCATCATCAATCCGTCCGAATCATCTTTCAAACCTTGCAAGTGTGTTCTTGGGAGCAGATTCCTCACCTAGGAGTCTATCAGGTTTATATATGGAAACCCCTTTGACCTAGTTTACCAGACCTGCCCGATGGTCTACTCGACGAGGTACACGAGGACGAGATCGGGTTACACCTCGGGTAGATCTTTGGGTTTTCTTCTTGTTCTTGGATCTTCCTCAATTGTGTTGGGATTCAGACTTGTTCTTCCAGCTCGATGGCTCCTTCGGGTACATGCTCGGGTTTGTCCTTGTTTTTCCCCATTTTAGGCTCTTCAGCACCTGTTTTCATCCAAAACATGCAAATGCAAAAATGCAACACCCTAAATGGTCTAAAAGTGAATTTCTACAGTTAATGACCTAAAAATGCTAAGTTAGAGGTATGAACAATACAAAATATGGACAAAAAAGGATGCTAAAAACATGTAAATTAGAGAGTTATCAGTTTTCTTGACAAGGTTTTTAACAAGGCCTAAGTAACATCTTTATATCCCCTTTACCAGTCCAAGTCGTGGTCCAAAGTTTATTACAAAAGCCTTGGCCCATTTCCTATCTCTTTCTCATTCAAAACAATGTATTTAATGTTTTGTCATTTCCTAGACATTTTTGAATTAGCTTGACTTTGTTAAAGCTCTTTCAAAGCTGTCTAGGGTTTTCTCTTCTCTCCTTCGTCCCCCCCTTCTCCTATAAAAAGACAATGTATCTCTCTTTCATTTCTTATCCAACATTTTAATCAAAAACCTCTTTCTACTTGTTTGATCTGAGAAGTGTGTAATATCTTCTCAACTTATTTTCTTCTTAGTGTGTCATATCTAAGTTGAATTCGAGCCTGAAGTCTAAGAGATTTTCATCTCTCTTAGAAGTTCATTTTGATCCCCTTTTCATCCGCTGCATCATTTTATCCCTTTCATCTTCTTCGATCCGCTGCAAATCCACCCTTTCACCTTCTTCGTCGATCTTGTCTTTGCATCTTCGACCCATTGATCATCATCATTCCGACCGTTCATCTTCAAGACCTTGCGAGTGTGTTATTGGGAGCAGATTCCTAACCAGGAGTCTATCACCCAGAGAGCGAGAGATTCTGAGAGAAAAGAGAGCGATTTACATTTTCAGCTTTGTTAGGATTTTATTTTCTACTTCTTTTAAGTACTTTTTCATTTGTGATTCTATACTTTCTATTACTTCAGTTTTACTTTCAATTCAATGCAATATTCATTCGTTTGTGTTTTTGTATCGTTTGCTATGAGTTGTGAGTAGTGAATTAAAGTTTCTAAGGATGGGATAGGCGAGTAGTTGTTCTTGATCGATTAGGGTGTCTTAGCTTGATTGTTTTCATGAAATTCCTTTCTAGATTGGTATGCTTAATGCTAGTTACAGACCGAGAGGTTGAGATTAGATCTATGGTGTTTTGCCATCGAGAGATGCTTGTTGAAATGCTTGAACCAACCAATGCTAGAGATTAACTCACTTAGCCTAAGAGATTAAATGTGTAAGAAGTTTATTGACAATAATGAATCGGATTTTAATGCCTGCTTAGTCATGTTTCTCCAACGAGAGTTGGGTAGGGGAGTGATTAAGGTTGATTGTTTCTATCACAAGAGTGTTTTTGCAAGGTTTAGAGATTCATTGTCTAGGGAATACTTTGATTGAGGCATGTGAGACATCCCAAATTGATCAGGAGAACTTATGAGTCGATTACCCCATCCTTAGGGGCTTTCGTACTTGATTGTTTAAGCTTTTATTTATAACTCGACCTGTTACCCGAACTGGTACTCGATCACCAGCCTCATGTATACCCTCGAGTTGTTCATCTTTGTGTTCTTGATTTCTTTTTTCATCTGATTGCCCACTAAATCCGACACCCAAATGCTTGCTTCGTGTGTTTAGGTCATGTGGTTCTTGCTTTATTTACCTTTTTGGTTTACTTTAGGTTGATAGTCAAAAACCCATTCTATTGATTGGCCTGACTTGCACGGTTTTGATCATATTTTATCTGCTAACATCACAACCATTTGGATAGATAACCCTTTGTACTACAATTGCATAGGGAATTGATACCTTGGGTGAAAATCCTGTTATCAGGACGCACGCTGCGTTGTGCTGGCCCGGACTAGGCCATGTACGATTTCCACTTGTCCGAATATACAAAAATAACTTTTTATTAATACTTAGTACATTGTTGCGTTTAAAAAAAGACCAAGTAAAACAGGTGGTTGCATTTCAAAGAAAACATGTTAAAGGCATAGAATTTTGCAAAACAGCGGGAAAACATCCTATCCGGTTTCTTAGCTGCCCCAACTCTAACTCACTTAGTCTTTCTTGCAAGACAAAAACAATTTTGAAAAGGATGAGTAATCTAAGATTACTCAGTGAGTTGGGTAACCCTCTAACATGCTTTCTCCCCACCCATCTACCCCGCTACAACAGGCAAACAAACACATGCAATGCGGAAGCGTAATCAAGCAGCAGGCAACACATAAGAATAAGCTAGAAACAATCAAGCAAACACAAAACAACTTGACTTCCTAGACACTTATTCAATCTTGGCCTTCACGCCACATTAACCACAAAACCAATAAGGTAGAGAATGCTAGATGTGCGTCAAGATAACTTTGACCACACTAGACTTCCCACAATCTGCCATGCCTTAACTCACACAAACATACCGCAAACTAGGGCCCTGCGATAGTCTGTCCCATCCGATCACCCACTCTCCGCGTTGAAACCACAAAGGTAACCAACCGGTTTTCCACTTGGCTGCATCGTCATGCAGCAGCTCGGTCTAGTAGCTAGCTAGCACCGAGACGTCCATCCTGCGGGACCGCTAAGGCTAACTCGCTTGGACCATCACTCACTTTGTGGGATCGGGCTATCGATCGCTAGACCTAGCTCGGATCCACAAATCGCGAGCTGGCTAGATTAAGTACTATAAATCTAAGTCTAACAACACAAAGATATAAGTACTCTACAAACCCAAAAAATTCATGCAAGATAATCAAGCAACACATGTAACGAAAATCAAGCTAGAATACAATCAAACATCACATAATTCAAGACGCAAGGAGGCAATCATGCAGACTTAAGAATTCCTACTCATGCACGCAAGCCCTTAAATTCGATTTTTATGCAGGAAAAATGCAATAAAATTCTACCAATATTTCTTCTCAAGTTGCAGATCCCTTTTCTTATTATTTTCAACATGCATGCGGCTCTTTCCACCCCGGAGATCTTGCATGACTTCTTTAAAAATAACCCTCCCATAGACTGATTTTTCCATCAAGTCTACTTAGGTTAAACCCTTCAATTTTCGACATGCAAGCGACTCTTTCCACCACGGAGATTCTCGCATGACTTCTTTAAAAAATAAATCCTCCCATAGACCGATCTTTCATCGAGTCTACTAGGGTTTAAACTTCTCAAATTATGCATGCAAAAATATTCTAACATGCATGACACCCCCATGTCCAAATTTTTGAGTAAGAAAAATTCTTGCAAATTTTTCCACCGATCAAACTGATCCCAACTGATGTGAGCACGGGACCAAAACCTGACCAAGACGCACCGGACGCAACCGAGACGCTTGCACCGCACACGGGACAACGGCCGGCCAATGTACCATAAATCTCTCTGGGAGCTACGACGAGGTCTAAAAGCTCTTCCAAGTCCACCAGGCAGAGGATCAACCTATGTGTCCAAGCATTTGTCCAAGACTGCAACCCGACCGAAGAAGTTCAAGAAGAGACCATTCGCTCGGCCTTCATCCTTACCCAAGAATGAAGGCAACCAAGTCGTTAGGGCAAGGAATCATATTCTTTTTCCTCACTCCGGGTTTGTCCCACGAGGTTTACCGGAGGAGGTTTTAACGAGGCGAGGAGCTTTAGCGCAAAGGTTCGAAGCCAAAGAAATTTCCGCGCCAAAGCCGAAGACATGTCTTTTAGTTTTACTTATGCTTTGCGTTTTGAACAAACTCTAGAACTTTCTCCTTTGTAACATTAAGTAGAGTGACGTGTGTGGTTGTGTTTGAATCACTTAGGAGAGCGACGTGTTCTATTTCAAAGAGAACACGTCAAGGGCGACGTGTGCAGACCATTGCGAGTCCGCGTGTCCCTAGTCTCTCCTAAACCTAGCTCTATTTAAACCCCTCTTATTTTCTTGTAACCTCAGACTTGAATGAAATAAAAACATTTCCAAAGAGAGATTCTTTGACTCTTGTCTCACTCCTTTCCTTAGAACCAATCCGGGATTGTTCTACTGAAAGAACCCTAGCCGACCTCGAACTAGGTTCGCCATCGCTAGTCTGACTGTATCGTGGGGCGAGCCATTCCTCACGTGTTGTTGTTCGATCCATCATCGTCTTCATCTCCTCTAGCCAAACCGTTCATCGATTCGCTAGCCATTCCGTAAGTCCACCGTCTGTACCGTATCCGCTCGACCCTATCGTGACCATAGTTCGAACTTTCAATCCGCTTGTTTGTTTTCCACCATCTTCTGTTTCCATCGTTTGTTTTCACCCTAAAGCCGATTCACCGCTCCTTGTCCGAGAGAAGTTGCTCCTAACTTGAACGGCTTGAGAACGTTGTTCCTGTCCGTACCGCGAGACATCCGGCGCTTGCATCACCAACTCTCCAAATTATGCATGCAAAGAGTCTTTCACCCTTGCAGCCAATTTAAAATATACCCAAAGACTTCATGTGCTTCTTCCCCAAGAATGAATGCAAGTCAACTTAAACGCTTAGCTTGTCTACATGCAATCTAACATGATCTACATGCAACAAGCAAGGTCTGATGCAAGAGCTAGAGAGCTAATGCATCATCCCAACAACAATCAACCGAAACTCACAATTTTTAGCAGAACTTGATTGGGTTGATCTCCACCACACCGCTGATCTGACAGCACCTCCCCTTCTTTCTCAGCCTCTAGCTCAAACCACTCTCCTCTTCTTCCTCCTCTTGATCGAACAAACTCTTGATTTTTCTCTCCAAGAATCCCTCGAAAATTTGAGAGAGTTCGGGTGTCGTTTTGAGTTCAAGGGTCAAAAATTAGAGTCTTGGGGTGCTATTTATAAGCCCCTCACTCGATTCCATGGGAGAGCATGTGGCGTGAATGTGAAAAATGTCTCATTTCTTGCATGGATTTCGCCACCTGGCTAAATCCTGGCTGCGTGTGGCACGTGTATCTCAAACGCTGGCGTTCGTCCTTCCTGCGTTCGGAATTCTTGTATGCGGTATGTGGTCTTTACGTCCGTGGTTCTGTCTCCTCGTCTGCAACATATAAATTCCACGTTCATTGTTCAATCCCTCGTTTGTGCTCGGTCCTTTCATTCATAACGTATGGTACCTTCGTCCTATGCATACGATCCTTTCACCATTCAGTCCGTACATTCCAACCGTGTTCGGTACATACCACGGCCTAACCCATCGATGGCCCGTGGTACATTGGCCCGTCAGCTTGTACACGACATTCCCGTTTTTATTGTCCAATCCTCGTCCTTCTTTTTCTTTTAACTTAGCCATTTGTCTCCTTATCAACATTTTTAACTTTTCACCGATGTCCCCCAATGTCTATTGTCTAATTCCCCCGATGGCCCAACGGTTCACGTCCGTTTCTCGGCCATTGGCCGTTCCGCGACTTAGTGTCTTTCTCCACAAGTCTCTGGGTCGTTTCTCGAGATTTTCCTTTCTCCATCTTTCTGAGTTCTTTCTGAGTCCTTTCATCGTGTTTTTCTCATCCGGCTCGTACCCCTTGGTGCAGGTCATTACAATGATATTTTGCTGTGTTTTGTCCTCACTCGCAAAGTCCCGGCAGTAAATTCCCTGAAGGTCAACCATCCTAAAACTACTCCAATATAAGTACACTTTGGTGACATAGTTGGCCAAATCTATTCTTTTAAACCTCTCTGCAAACCGTGGTGTCGCACTATCGACGAACTTGCGACTTTGACCATGTCAGGACCCCTATCTTATACCGTATCTAAAAAAAGAGGAGATGACTCTGAACGCCCAGTGGGAAGGAAGACTACACCCGCTCATGGTCAAGATATGACCTTACTAATGCCAACACATGCGGCTCCAACAATGGCTCCCGCACAAGCCCCCATCACATCAACTACCATGGTGGCCCTTGCAAGCCTTCTGCTCCAGCAAATCTTGTTCCCGACCAGGGACTCGCTGAGACTCAAGTCACAAACATCAACGAGCTGTTTCAAGGCATTCTAGGATGATGGGCAAGTGCAAGGAAGAAGGACAAACACACATTTTGCCACATTGACTACAATGCAGGCGAACTCCCATGAAGAAATCTACCATCTCCACGCCGACATTGCAGCAGCACCTAGTGATAGGGTTACAACGGCAAGAGCTCACTAGATTAGGATCGACGAACTGACAGAAAGCCCAGCTGACGACCAGCGCATCCAAGATGGCATTCCAAATGGAAGCGAGCTACGAAGCATGAAGCAGATGTTATGCGATGTGTTGTCAAAACTTCATAAGGCGGTCCGCACGGCCCCTGAGCTTGATAAAATTTTGAAGCCAAAAAGTAACCACGTTCACAAGGAGGATCATGAACATGTTAGTCCGCCCTCCAAAACTGAAGTTGGAACACTATAACGGGATGACAGACCTGCGCAACTTCCTTATGACTTTGGGTTTCTAGATGGGATGAGTCCTGTTCAGTACCGCTGAACGAGATGCTGGCCCGTGCTAAATATTTGTCAAACACTTGAGTGGCGGAGCACTCAGTTGGTTCTCTCGCCTCGAACCAAACTTGATCGACAGTTTACACGAGTTGTCAACGACCTTTGTCAAACACTACTCATGCCAAGCTGTGGTCATTAACTCAAGGAGCCGAAGAAACCCTTTAATCTTTCATCGGACGATTTAAGGAAATCATCGTTAGTGTCTCTTTACTAGACAAAGCAGAAATCGTAGCTCTTAGAAACACCCTCTGGTATGAGTCAAGGTTCATCAAGAAAGAGCTCTCCCTTTCGAACCCGGACACACATGCAGATGCGTTGCAACAAGCATCTCGACACATCAAACTAAAGGAAGAAAAAGGGACGCTAACTAGGAAAAAATCTTTGGGCAAAGAACTTACACCCAAAGAAACGCAGATTCTAGAAGCAAAGGAAGAGTAAGCCGAGCCGCGAGTCCGCGACAGCACCAAAAGAACTTGGAGCAGACACGACAGACCTTCGCCATTGGTGTGGGAAGCCATCTGTACCGTGCATTTCCCGCGATCCAAAAGGGGGGCAATTTGTGTGAAGGAAAATGATAGCTAGATGAGCTTAAGTAGAAAACCTACTAGCTGCTAGAATATGAGTTAAATGAGCTAAGAAAGCTCGTCAAGCTCGATGAACTAGCTAACTCAGCTTAGCTGAGCTAGCCGAGCTGGAAGACAAGCTAACTCAGCTACTTGAGCTGGCCAATAACTTAACTAAGCTCGGTGAAGGGATCAAGTGCTGACCCAGCTGGGTGGTATGGGCAGCTAACACTCGACTAAAACATATCTTTTTGTGGTGTGAGAATGATGCTTATGCAATGAATGTATGAAAACATGCAAACAAAGACATAAACAGTGATGATGATGAATGATCAGGTGGAATGGAAGAGGTTTCAATTACTCTTATGTTGTTGTAATATAAGAGATGTCAATCCATAATGAGTAAGATGCAAGCAATCAGGATGTGAACACTAATTTAAGTTAAGCCAAGTATGACAATGGTTTTGTTCTAACAACCTAATGACAATAATGAAATTCAGAATGTAAAACTACTAAGATCAAATACTAAATGCAAGGTGAATAGAGATAAACAAAGCAGGAAAAACACTAAACATGAACAAGAATTATAATAATGCAATGCTATGAATGAAACATGAGTGAATGCTATGAAACAGAAATGAAACAAGAAATATGCAGAACATAAACAAGAACTCTGGAAGAAGCTCGAGCAAGTACTCGATCGTATGCTCGATCGAGTACTAGGTCGAGTGACTTGAAACGTAGAACAATAACAAATTCAACAACTTAAACAAAACAAATTGCAAGCAAATCAAACAGGAAACAGATCTCAGCAGTTTAACAGATAAATCAATAAACAAAGTAGGTCCTAGAGATGGATTCATGGGCTGGACTTAAGCTATAACTACCTAAACTGATCAACAAACCTCAATCAACAAAGAGCTATCTCTAGACAATGATCTTCTAATACTTGCTAATCCATTCTCATGATAATAACAATCAAGTTTAAATACTCCTAGACCTAGTTCTCACTAGCTAAGACATATAGAAACAAGCATTAAAGATCCAGATTATCAAATGTCAAAAATCACCTTAAACATCCAATCTCTCAGGTTAAGCATCATAAATAATCTCTAGCATTAGCTTTATCTAACAACTTAAACATTGGTGTGATGCTAAGAACCTTAAGATCTATTCTTACCCTATCAGATATAAGAACAGCATGAAGCACATCTAATGTAGAAGAGATATTTAAACAGTCAAGCTTGATCAATCTAAGCAACCATAACTCTTATCCAGCCTTATCCATCCCTAAGATCCTAACACACTACTCAGATGAACAAAACATGATGAACAAAATCATAAACCCAAAAATTAATGAAACTTGCATGATTAGAAAGATGAGATAAAGATCTACATTATTAAACAAAGAAACAAACTCAGATTCTCAATACCCAGAAAGTTATGGAACCAACAAAGTATGAGAATCTAGAGAAAAGTACAATAAAAGTGGCAGATGATGTAAACAAAAAGCAAATATTCCCCAAAAGGGTAAAAACTAGGTTTCAGGTGGCTACATATATTATTTTCTCTACAAAAAGGCCTTGTGGGCGGCCATAGAGTACATTAGGTATATATATGAAGGAAGGGAAGCCCTAAATCAGCTAGCGGACAAAATAGAGAGGCGGCTCGGTCAGCTCGACCATGTGCTCGGCCGAGTGGGTGGTCGAGTGACTTCTTCTTCTGTTTCTCCACTGGTCTAGTCCATTTTCTCACACGGTCGAGTGTCTGGTTGAGTGGACTTCCGGACGTTGGTTCTCTTCTGCTCCAGCCTTTGTCTGCTTCATTGATTGAACTCTACTCCTCTTGTGCACTTCTCCATGCTCCTTGGGGTCCAAATCACCTGATTATGCAAGAAACATTGCAAATGCAATGCAAATCCTATCTAATGCACAAACAGACCTTTAACTACTCAATAATGACAAGACTAGCTAGTAAATCATGCAAAAAGTGTAAATAAACTAAGGTAAAACATGGTGAAATATATGAACATCATCGACCTATGGACTGTGTTAGCTCGTTAGCATGAGTGGTTACTGTTGGATATGGGTTTCACCCAACCTAAGTAGGCCTTCGCTCGACCCATATAAGAAATAGTCAACGCAGCTTCTAGAAGGGTTTACTGACTAAATACAATGACATAGGCCGGTCAACATGTTTGGACATCCCATCAAGCGGTTGGTACACATAAAGGACGGCCCGAATACAAACAAATGCCGCCAAAACGGTAAGAGTGTAAGGCGGTACCACATCAATTCCAAAGGAAAGGGCTGATATGTCCCATCAGCTATAAGATTAGCGAGTGTACGATTTTGTAATAGGTCAGCCGGCTTTGTTCACCATTACTGTAATCTTGCTGATCCTTGATATGATTAATACAGAGTCCTCGTCCTCTCTTGTAACTTGTTACTTATTCCCTTAACCGACGATCACTAGATCAACAATTGGCGCCCACCATGGAGCCTAAACATGAGGTAGCTTTTTGAAGAGTCAAGCATCGGGAACATGTCAGAAGTTGATACCACAACATGAGGCGATGGGTACATCACAGACACTCCCGACGGCGTGTAACATCTGTCACTAAAAGTGGAATTTTGGTGGATGTGTCGATCGACACAGTGCTTTTGGTCGGTTGTTCGGTTTGATTTTTATTTTCTCTAGTTTGTGTGGCTGGTTTAGGAGAGCCCTAGACCCGAGTTTAAAAAGGAAAAGTCGACTTCCTTCACTTCTTTAGCCGCTTTTGACACTTATTGAGAGAAAAAGAGAAGAGAGTTTTTTTCCAAAGAGCGTTCTTGAGTTTTTGAAGATTCTTGTCCCTCTTAATGTGTTTTTTCTTCCTAGAGAGTGAGGTTTTAAGGCTAGGGACGTGTGGGAAGGTTGTTGTTGCTGTGGTGCTGGTTTTGTCGTTTCGGGCTTAGATATCTTTGTTTGGCAAAGGTGAGTGCATGACCATGGCTTATCTAAGCTAAGATCTCTGGTTTCTGTGACTTGTGTGATATGTAATTGTTTTTTTGTGAGTTCTATGTGTTGTTCTTGACTCTTGAGGCTTAGATCTGTTCCTGTGATCATGTGGAAAGGATAGGTGAAGTTTGGAGGCAAGATTCAGAGTTTCTGATCGTGAAGAGGCGATGCTCGACAGGAGTGTCGATCAACATAAGTCTTGTGTCGGTCAACACTGATGCAAGGATGGCACATTTGACCTACGAACATCGATCAATGCCGTGTGGAGGTGTTGGTCGATGAAATTATGGATTTCATGAAATGTCAAGCATGTGTCAATCGACACAAGGTGTGTTTCGGTCGACGCAAGGTGGTATCGATCGACACTTGTTGTGTGTCGGTCAACACACCCTTCACAGGTGTCAGTTTCGACCGACACCGAATTGGTGTCGGTCCACACAAACCTTCAGCAGCGGCTGATGACGGGTTTGCCTTGTGTATTTCTTTGGTTTGATTTATTGTTTGTTGGATGTGGCATGAGAGATCTTATTGCTTGTGTGCATAGCCCTGTAGATGGTAGGATTACCTCACTAAGTATTTCTGGTAATACTTACGCCTCTCTTTGTGTTAGGGCGCAGGTAAAGGCAAAGTGTGATCTTAGAATCAAGGTTATGAAGAGGAGGATGTTCTAGAGACTCGTTTGTTTCCTCTGTGTCTTTGATAGGATGCTAGAGTGGAACTTAGTTGTCTAGAACAGTTGCAAGGATTGCGGGTCTTTGACTTTGTTTATGTTTTGGATTGTTGTTGGAATTGATATAATGCTATTATTTTATTCATTATTGGTTTATTGGAATTGTTTATTTGTTATCCGCTGTTGTTATTGATTGGGATTAGGTTACTAGTGAGTATGAGATCACTAGACATTAGGATATTTAAAATAAAAAAAACGGGTCGGGTTGTTTCACCGCGTTCCGCCGACACCAAATGCTCATTTGCGGACCCCAGATGGCTCGATTGGGGGAGAAGGGAAAAGCACCTTTGACGTAAGCAACATGATGAGGAGAATTCTTGCAAAGCTTGAAGCGCAAAAAAAAGAAAACGGACGAACGTTTTTTGTTCTATGAGATGTATGGGTTACACTTTAGAACCAATCAGGACGACCATCTGTCCTAGGACCTACCAACAAGGAGGCAACTCGACAGCAAAGTGAGCAAGAAAGCGAAATAGCTGAGCTCAAGAGTAAGATAAAGGACGTGTCAAGCATATTCCACCGAGCCACAAACACTGCCTTTGTTGTTGACTAGATACTCGAACAATCTCAGAAGACGCCATTCACAGCTTGAATTCTCTCTGTCATAGGTCATACGGAAAGAAAGATCAAGCTAACACCCTTTTGAGGCGACTCCAACCCGACTAATCATTTGACGTCCATTGAAATCGCGATCCACCATTGCAATTTCAAACAAGGAATAGAGGAAGCTCTCTCTTTTATTAATAACTCAACCAAAAAACCAACTCTCACGATATACAAATAGTAGTACTTATACTACTCATAAGCGAAAGCCCTAATTGTCTAAGCTTGGAGACAAAGAAATCTATCTCTTAGCCGACATAAACACCAATTAGAAAACACAAATCGAAATCCCAGCAATAATGTAAATAAAAGATAAACGAAAAAGCCCAATATTAATAGAAGTATAGATGTCGCTATATCAGCCTCCCAGCAAACTTGATTGACACCTTCCGTTGACTATCTCTAGCGTTCTTGAACAATACTCCATATTGGCCATCCCAGGCTCGGCAAACACAGATCTATGTACGACTGTCCAGACGGAGCAGAAGACCTTGAGAATGTTCATGGAGCAATTCAAAAGGGTCACCGCACAAGTGAATGCCCCAAAGAGTGTAGCATTCTCAGCCCTAATGAGCGCCCTATGGTACAAGTCAAGGTTCTGGGAGGACCAGTCCTTGAATCGATTCGACACGCTCCATGATGCCTTAAATCGAGCAACATGCTACATTGAGCTAGAGGAGAAAAGGCCATCCTTGTCCAGAAGCATGCTCCCACCAAGACGCCAGTTGGTAAGCAGAAAGAAGAATATAACGAACCGGACAACATTATCATAAAGAATATGCCATTGAAGCAAAGAAGCGGGGTGCGGCCTAACTTGTTAGCAATACCCCCCCCCCCTCTGCAGCCTGTCACCACAGGTCAGACCAGTTGTACCAAGGAGGAGCCTGACCATAACCTTTTATGTGAACTCCACCAATGTACCACACACTCCACAGCATCTTGCTGACACCTGTAAAGCGTTTTGCTAGGCAAATATTTGAACAGGGACGTCACGATGTAGTTACGGTAATTTAAAAGTTCAGGTCATCATGGTCGAGGCAATGTGCACAATCGTCTTGGACCATCAGGCCACAAAAATAAGAATTTGGCGCCTAACATTCAAATAGAAGCCGCTGAACAAGCAAATGGTTAGGAGGACCAACAACCCAACACATCCTAGCCGTGAACACGTAGAAGAATAAATATGATAATGGGAGGTCCCTCATTTTACCCCGAACCATCTCAGGCAATCTGTCCATCTTATCAAGTGGAAGATACGAAACATGCATGGCTTTCGTGCGGCACACCAGACTGTCGAGATTATGAGCTGATTGCATTTCTAGAAGAAGATGTGGCTGGACTGACGGGCTTGCGCAGCGGACCCATTGTTGTTAAAATAACTGTCAATGATTGTTTGGTTACCGATGATATCATTGATACGGGAAGCTTGGTTAATGTGATAATAAAAAGCGTCCTCGCTCGTATGAGGGTCGATCTGGACTTGGCCAAACAAAAAGTACAACCACTGACAGGATTCGACGGTGATACCAACATGTCTCTCCAGACTATAATGCTTCCATTATACGTAGGCAGAACAATGCGCTGTTTCCACTTTCCTACCGTAGAAAAGCAGATCGCATACAATGTTATTCTTGGCACACCCTCGTTGCATAAAATGAAGTCCATCAATTCAAAGGAGCTTTCCATGGAACCTATATCCACTACATCCTTAAAAACCATCAATACGAATTGACAAGTGGAGTTACTAATGGACTTCCTAACATAACCAGAGTTAATCAAGAAGTTCATTTTAACATCCAAATACTTAGATAGTTAGATTGGCATTTCACTAACTTGCGTTGGTGACAATGGTTTCGAACTTATACACTTATTATCATGGATAAAACAATATTTTTTGGTGTGGCCACAATGTGAATTTCCCTTATCAAACTGCCATGAAAGCTCCAATAGGAGGTACCTAGCTTGCACAGGTACTACATCACATAAGACTTGGTCTTTGTAAGGGCTAACAGTAAACAGAACCGTGACTTGCTCTTTGACATGGATAACGGTTTTTTTCATTCAACTATTTGAGCTTATAAAGGTTTGGATGGCTTGTGGTTCCAAGAGAAAGTTTCTTGACCATATGAGATCTTGCCACATTAGTGCAAGAACCTCCATCAATGATCAAGTCAAAAACCTTCCCGTTTACCGTGCACCACGTGTGGACGATGTTGTTCTGTTGATTAGAGTCGTTTGGCTCTTAGTTGGTGCTAAGGACGAGTCGGACCATGAGAATCTCTCCAATGGGGTCGAGCAATGAACTCTTCAAGTACGTCTCCTTCTTCCTTCACGGTTGGCATGCATTATTCTTCCTCTGACTCGATTTCACCAAATGCGGTGATGATCATTATCGTTGAGTTTGGAAAATCAATCGAAATGTGCCATCTTCCTTGACACTTGAAGCAAACAATGTCACGGCTTCTTAGGTCATTGGTCTGCCTCCGTGGATCCTGACGGTCGTCCCTTAGTTGCTCCCTTGGTTTGAACTGAGTATTCACAATAGCGGCTTTAGGCTTGTCTTGATTCTGGTTGGAGGTTGAAGCATTCGGTGAACAACTAGGAATTCCTTAAATTCGGCTTCGAGTGATGCTGGTGAGCTTCCTTTTGATTTTCTGTTCTATTTGCATCGACTGGTACAAAAGCTCCTCGAATCCTTGGTAAGAATAACGCTCAGCCTTTCTTGCAATTTGATCATGAAGACTGTCTAAGAATTGAGCTATAAGAGCCTCCTCGGTGCCATCCATTTGAAGTTGGATCCTCAAATGTTCAAACTCCTAATAGTACTCTTCCACACTCTTGGGTCCTTGCATCAACTGTAACGCCCCCAAACTGTTCTATGACCACGAAGGCCATCGGACAGCCACGGGACGCTACTTGTGGAATTGCACCGAGGTGATCCGGTCGAGGGACGGAAGCTGCAGACTTCCCGGCCGGTCCTCCCTAGCACAACTCTACCCGCAACCGAGGTTACTTAGGCTTTGCAACCCTCGCGGCCTGGTGCGTTGTGTTAGCCCGGACAAGGCCGAGTATCATTTGCGACTTGCCATGTTTTCCTGAAAACCGTATATATATCACCTTAATAAATTAATTCATCAAAAATAAATCATTAAAGCAATATATATAAAGATAGTCGGAAAGTTTTATATAACCGTTTATGAAAATATAGGGTTTTACAAAGAACACAAAAAAACCCTATCTGGTACCCTAGCGTTTTCTCCAACTCTAGACTCACTTAGGCTTCCCTGCAAGACCAAAATAATATCATGAGTAATCTAAGATTACTCAGTGAGCCTGGGCACCCCTTTCTCCTAAACAGGATTCTACTTCTCCAACCCGACTACCCCGGCAAGCAAAGAAAACAAGCAAGCAAACAACTTAGCAAGTTATCAATGCTACACAACAGAAACATTAGCGGAAGCAATTTAAACCACACACAAGCGAGATAGGTTAGATCCATACGACTCGACTTGACGATCTAGACTCACTATACACTTTACAAGACGACTAAAGAATACTTTAGACTCTTGACCCATACACGACTCGCAAGGACAATCTAGAGTAAAACAAGGGACACTCGATTTACCTAGACTCCTTCGCCTACCAAACAAGCAAAGACATCTAGAATACTACAACGATCGCTTGGAATACCCTAGACTCTTTTCACCTAAGGGCCCTCGATAATCTGTTCCGTTCCATACCATCTCCCATGCCGAGTTCATATATTTTACCTTGTTTTCCCTTAATATATTCACATCTTTTGTATCTTTTGCTATCCATTTTGACCATTATTATGTAGCTTTAAGACCAATCATGCATTAGAGTTTAGTTGCATTGCATTTGCATCTTTTCATGCATTAACAGGTGATTTTGGAGCTTAAGGAGCATGGAAGCAATGCTGAGGAGAAGCGAAGCAATCATGAAGGAAAGGCAAGAGAATTAAGGCTGAAACAACAAGGTCCGGAGTCCAACTCGACCGCACACTCGACCAGACACTCGACCGTGTGCTGAGGAGGACTCGACCGAGTGGAGAATGCACGAGAGAAGCCAGCTCGACCTGCCACTCGATCGAGCACAGGTCAAGTTGACCGAGCCGTTGACTATTTTGTCTTTTAGTATTTTTAAGGCTTCCACTCCCTCTCCTATATAAAGCCTTGTACCTGCAGCCACCAAGGGAGTCCAGCTTTTTTATATATTCTCTAAACCTAGTTTTTACCCTTTTGGGAATTTTGATTTTTCTTAGATCTCGTACTTGTTTTAAGAGAGAAAAGACTAGATTCTTGTATTTTGTTGGTTTCATAACTTTCAAGATATAAAGATTTCGAGTTTTATTTCTTCATCAATATTGTAGATCTCAGTTTTATCTTTCTAATAATGTAAGTTTCAATATGTTCTGGATTTATGATTTTTGTGTTCATCATGTGTTCTTGTGAGTAGGATCTTGAGGATGGGTTAGGTTGGGCTGTGTTTGAGGTTTGTTTGCTTTGGTCAAGCTTGATTGTGGTAGAATCTCTTCTAGGCTAGATGTTCTTAATGCTGATCCTGAACTGAGAGGTTAGGGTTTGATTTCAAGCATCTTAGCATCACACCAGTGTTTAAGGAGCATAGATAAGGCTAGATCTAGAGCTTACCATTAGGCTTGCTAAGAGATTAGAGGTCTTGTTTGGTTTGAGATGTATTGCTTAATGCCTGCTTGTGTAGATTCTTTACTTTGTGAGAACAAGTCTAGAGATGCATAGGTTTGATTGTTTCTTGCCATGAGAGTGGAGGAAACTTGTCTTAGATTTATATGTCTAGAGATTAGCTCAAAGTTTGCTTGAGATTTGTTGGCCAAAGTGTGATAACCTCATTCATTAGTCCAGCCCATGAATCCCTCCTCAAGGCCTTCTTTGTTTATCGATTTTAAAGTCTTAATCCTGTTGCTTGCTTGTTGTTTGATTCGTTTTTGCATTGCTCTGTTTTTATTGTGTTACTTTGTTTCTCGGATTTATCCAGCTCGACCCTGCACTCGATCTACACTCGATCGAGTGCTTGCTCGAGTTCATCCCCAGAACTCTTGTTTATGATTTGTAGTTGTCCTGTCTTTTCTCTTGTTTCATTCTGGTTGCATTTCTATTGAATTTACTCAGTGTCCTGTTCATTATTGTCTGCATTAGTTCATTATTGTAGTTTCTATTTCTGTTCTAGCTTTATATTAGTCATAATCATTCTGTTCCATTTGCATTTAGCTCTTAGTTCTTGTAGTTCTACTTTCTGCATTTTACATTTTCATCTTAGGATTGTTAGTGACAAACAATCTTTACATTTGGCTTAAATTAGATTCATATACATATCTTAATTGTTCACAAACACTCATTTAGGATTGACACCTCTTATACTGCAACTGCATAAGGGGAATTGAAACACCTTACCATCCATCCATTCATATCTCATTGCATACATTCATCATCATTCACCACCACCAAAGAAAGCTTGTTTCAGTGCGGCTCGGCGAGTTACATTGGTACTCATCCAAACTGATGTGCATGCTACCTCTCCATCGACGGTACAATGAGACAAGCGACGGTTCAATAATTGGGTTGAACTGATCGAAGGATATGTGGCAGATCGTCCATGGATTCGAACTGACTGCAGGATGATCGACGATTCGGTCATAGAGTCGGACCGATCGAAAGGTCATCGACGATCCACGTCAATGGATGGATCGATCGAGGATTGACCGGTGATTCAATCGCTATTCGGATCGGGTGATCGATGGATCGACGATACGGGACGTAGGTTGGATTGATCGGTCGGGTGGTCGGCAAGTCATTCGGAAGTATCGTCCCGGTCAGTGGTTGATCGGCGATTCACTTATGGGGTTGGATCGTTTGATCGGAGCAGGATCTGATACCAAGAGCGACGAGTTGACCGAGGTATCAAGGTATGACCGATAGGTCAACTAACAGTCCATCCGGTACCAGGCTTTGGAACACGAGTGGTTCGGGAAGCCGATAGCGCAACCTATCACCATGCACCGAAGGGACTATAAGTCCCCATCGCCAATGTGCAAAGCCTGTGGGGTTGGTTGGTTGTATGGCTAAGCACAAAGGGATGGTCAAGAGTAAAGTTATATTCCGCTGCGTATAAAGGTTTACAAAGCAAGGCCGCGAGCCAAAGCTAAGTAAACAAGTCAATGGATATTTGGCCTGAAATAGGGCCGAATGGAAGCCGTGACCGCGGACGCTGGGACGTCTAAGTCGGGGTCTTTCAAGTTGGTATCAGAGCATGTACGATCCTGTGTGGACATATGCAATCGTGCTATGTGTTCAGACGAAATAGAAATCTCTAAAAAGATTGAAAACATGCTTGGGAACGGGAATGTGTTCACCAAGATGAGCTCGTGAATCTAGCGATTATTCAAAAAATCAAACACATAGCATATCGACCGGAAGGTCAGGAATTACGACCGCGTCCGGGAAGGACCAAGGTCTGAAATAGTGACCAAAGTCGTGGAAAATTCGACCAAGGGTCGGGAATGACGACCGAGTCCGGGGAGGACCATGGTCGGGAAATCGTCCTAGTAGGGATGGAACTAGGACGGGGAAATACTTTATCTATTCGGAGACTGTCCAAGATCAAGGGAAAAAGATTGCGTCAGGAAAGACGTAGATCAAGGAAAAATGACCAAGTCCCAAAAAGAACAAGATCACGAATAGATCAAGTCTCAAGTGGACAAAGGTCAGGAATTTCTACATCCTCCGAATTCGAGGTCGAATTCATTTTAAGGGGGGTTGATTAGTAATGCCCGCGTCCCGCGATCCTAAAAAGGGGCAATTTGTTTTACGGAAAATGATAGCTAGATGAGCATAAGAAGCTAAGCTATTAACTTTACTAGCTGGAATATGAGCTGTACGAACTGAACAAGTTCGATGAACAAGTTAGCTCAGCTACGGACAGCTCTCGGCCAGCTACGGACAGCTCCAGAAAGCTACGAACAGCTTGCGGCCAGCTGCGGACAGCTCTCGGCCAGCTAGCGTCAGCTCGACCAGCTGCCACTACCTCGACCCAGCTACCAAGGAGCTCGACCGAGCTAGGCCAACTAGATAACAGTGGATAGTGTACGGGTCAGCTGGGGAGCTCGTGGGAGGTAATGGAACGCGATGACCAAACGGACATGACCGAACAGGCATGACCGGACAGGCACGGCCGAACGTACACGATCGAACGTGCACGATCGAAGGGTCTTGACGGACAGGTACCTTTTGGGGCCTCGACTTCGGCCAAGACCCTATAAATAGAAGGTGTGGCCTTCATTCCAAGACACCACCATCATCCATCCATCATCCATCTATGCCTAAGAAGAAAAGGGGGTGCGGCTTGGCGAGTACATCGATACTCGTGTGAACTGATGTGCATGCTACCTCTCTATCAACGGTACGATGAGACGAGTGACAGTTCGACAATTGGGTCGAACCGATTGAAGGGTATGCGGCGGTTCGTATATGGAGTCGAACTTACTGTAGGATGATCGACAGTTTGATCATAGAGTCGGACCGATCGAAAGGTCATCGACGATCCGCATCAATGGACGGATCAATCGAGGATTGATCGGTGATTCAATCGCTAGTCGGATTGGGTGATCGAAGGATCAATGATACGAGCCGTAGGTTGGATTGATCGGTCGGGTGGTTGGCAATTCAATCAGAAGTATCGGCCCGGTCAGTGGTTGATCGGCGATTCGATTATGGGGTCGGATCGTTTGATCGGACCATGCTATGATACCAAGACCGACGAGTTGACCGTGGTATCAAGCTATGACCGATAGGTCAACTAGCAGTACATTCGGTACCAAGCTTCAGGACATGAGTGGTTTAGGATCCGATAGTGCAACCGATCACCTTGTCCCATACTTAGCACGTTTTCCCCCTCTGTCCTAGCTAACGAGTAGCTCCTTTCCGACTTGTCCGAGATCTCCCTACCATCTTGAACCAAGTCCCGGCCTACGATCCTGAATAGGATCGTGGTCATTACATGTGGTCCCATAGAATAACACCACGATAAGATTCTGGGCAGACTCCATTATCGCTCGCTTACGGCTTGGAAGCAGTGATTCTCGCCAAGGTAAACATGGATAGTCTATGCCAAAATCCGGTTGTCCAAAAGCCTGAGCTGAACAAAGAAATGCTCTTAAACAGCCTGTACAAAGTCGAAGAGCTAAGTGACCACGCATTGCGCCGCATCCAGAATTACCAGCTGAAATGACCAGACCCTTTTTTTTGGTTTTTAATTCAATATTAAACTAGTGATCTCATACTCACTAACATCCTAACCCCAATAAAACACAGCAGCGGAAATAAATATCAATAAACCAATAACATCAACCAGCAATTATTCAGTAACCAATAAACCAATAATAATTCCATAGCAAATAAACCAGTAAATCATTCCAACATAAACCAAGGAACAAGAAATACAAGAAAACATTATAAAGACTCAACTCTGGCAACCTAGAATTAGCCAGACAACAACCAATCGAGCCACTACAACCATTCCGTGATTCGAGCTTTAGAGTCTATATGATATAACTTAGAGTAAAGCAAACATTCGTTTTTGTATTAATAATCAAAGGATTCGATACAACTTATGAGTTTGCATAATAAGCTAGTACAAGTTGTATAATCGATCCTAGCTACCCTTATCACCACCACTCATCTTCCCGGCCATGAGTCTCGCACCTAAGCCTTTCCTTTCCCGCGATCACCCTCCTTTCCTGAAATCCAAGTAGCCATCAATAACTTTTCCATTAGGTCATACAATGTCATGCAATGCACGCGGAGTTCTATACATTCATCCAGTACAGCAGTTGGCCGGTAGAGAGTTATCCCGCGCATCAGTTCGGACGGTTTACCGAGGAATCTGTACCGATCCCACATCCAACCACCGAGCCACGTTTACTTTTCTCCGACCGAACCGTCTGTACATGGACACTCCAAATGGTAAGCTGATCGGTAGGGAGGTAGCATGCACATCAGTTCGGTCGTATCTCGGCAAACCTTGTGGTTACCGATCCAATTCCGAACCGCACCCCCTTTCCTCCGACCAACTAGACCAACCGAAGCGTATACATGCTTATGCGCAATGACGCAACTACCCAATTCCCCGGATCCCATAGGGACGGTATTTCACCGTACCTCCGTCGAACAAACGTTTCTCGGCCTTAGAAACCTTTCTCTTGATCTCTTTTGCGATTTCTACCGAGAGTTTTTGTGTATTTTTCCTGGTTTCCGTGTGTCCAAAAATGAGCATCTCGCCCTCTATATATAGAGTCTGGCCGAAGTCTAGGCCCGAAAAGGTGCCTATCGTCGAGACCCTTCGATCACACCCGTTCGATCGTACACGTTCTATTGCACCGATTCGGTCACCAAGTCCCATAACCGTCCGCGAGCTTCCCAGCTGGCTCACTCAATGTCCACTGCCGAACAGCTGGCCGAGCTTGGTCGAGCTCCTCGGCAGCTGGTCGAGCTAGTGGTAGCTGACTGGCAGCTGATCGAGCTGACCTTAGCTGGCCGACAACTGATCAAGCTGACCGAAGCTAGTCGAGAACTGACTGTAGCTGTCGGCAGTTGACTGAGAGCTGTCCGCAACTGACCAATCTTTCTCCGATACTTGGCGTGTTTTTCTTCAATGTCCGAGCTAACGAGTAGCTCTTTCCCGACTTGTCTGGGATCTCCCTTCCTTCTCGGACCAAGCCACGGTCTACGATCCTATTTTGGATCGCGAGCGTTACAAGTCTCCTTCCCTTTAAAGGGATTCGTCCCCGAATCCGGATCAAGTTGATCTTCACCCATCTCCTTAAACCACTTAGGATAATCCGCCTTCATCTTGTTCTCGGTCTCCCAAGTAGCTTCTTCGCGTCCACCGCAGTTCCACAAGATCTTTACCATGTTAATCTTTTTCCTGCGCATCCCTTTTACCATCCGATCAATGATCCGAATAGGTGTTGCTTCCACCGTCAAGTTTTCCTTCAGCTCGGGTGGAACATCTTCGACTACCTCGTCCGCTTCCCTTAGGCATTTCCGTAGTTGTGATACATGGAAAACCTTATGAAAGGTGTCTAACTTCGGTGGTAACTCCAGTTTGTACGCCACCATACCTACTTGTTCGATCACCTTGTCGGACCAACGTACCTTGGGCTCAACTTTTTCCTCTTCGTAAACCGCTCTTTTCCCTTATAGGCCGTTGCCTTAAGATATACTAGGTCGCCCACTTCAAACTCCAATTCCTTCCGTCGTTTGTCTCTGATAAGCTCAAATTAATCCCTAGAGCTACTCTCTCAAACAAGAGATCACTGCAGTACTTAGGGGTCGTATCAACAGAGACTCAAGACTATACAATAAATTATAGAGTTTTATAATTATGCTAAAAAAATTGAATTGAATTAAAATAAAAAATGCAAAATATTAAATAAAAGTTGTTGTAAATTCAGAATATCAAAAAACTAGGCCTAGGGAATTTCTCAGGAAATTATGAAATATTAAATCAATAAATTAATTAAGGTTCAAGCAATAAAGATCAGATCTAGAACTCTAAAAATCATAGGTCTAATAAATCATAAAACCCCTATGAAAAACCCTAAACCTAACAAGCAAATTACTCAGACATGTTAAATAAAGAACAAATCATAATTCTGAATAACATGCAATAGATATTAAAAGAGTAAAGAAGGAGTTTAAGAAATTCTTCTCTACAAAGCAGATCTCTCTCTCTCTCTCTAAAGCTCTCAAAATCTCACAGGGTTGCAGAAAAATAAAACTTAAGGGTTTAAAAAAACTTAAAAACTATATATATACATCCTAAAACACGACCAGAGGCTTATGTTGCAATTGTAGAAGACTTTGGGCAAATTTGTAAAACTTCCAATTTTTGTTCTCTCGTCGGGTAAACAGGAGTGTCGATCGATGCCATAACTCTGATCCGACTCCAACTTGATTTCCTTCGGTTAAATGCTCCAAAATGATCCAAATTGTTCCATATTGCTCCATCCGTGCCAAAATCCTAGATAACCTGTAAAGACTCAAAAACAACCTAGAAACAAATCAAAAGACTCAAAAAGCACACTTATATCATGGTTAAAAACTGTAAAAACCATGATATATCAACTCCCCCAGACTTAGCCTTTGCTTGCCCTCAANAGCCTTTGCTTGCTCTCAATCAAAACATAAACTTAGACCTGTGAAAGAGGTTTGAAAACATAGAATTCACTCAACTGCTGGAACCTGATCTTTGCACTCTTCATCGCCTTGACTCTCAAGAACTTACTTCATATATTTTGTCAATTGAAAAGCATCAACATTCCTTACTCAAATCCCACAATCCTCTAGAATCTCTAGTCTCACCATTGCCATCTCATTACATAAATTAAAGCAAATACAGGTGAGTTCTTACCTTGGTGTATCGAACAGTGGCATATGGACTCTCTTCAGGCCAAGACATTCTTCTTACATCTCCTTTCCTCTCCCTTTTCTCACTTCCAATTTTTTTCTTTTCTCTCTTTTTCTTTTTTCAAAGGTGTAAGCGAATATCGGGGTCATCCGTAATTTACCTACCCCTCGCTTCCAAGCTTTGTGTGATCATTTGACTCAAGAGTAGAATAATGAGGTCACTGGTAATTTACCTACCTCTCTAAACTGATCAAAATCATCTCATCTTTTATTCTTCTTTTTTTTTCTTAAAGCACTGAAGGGAAGAGAGAGGGGAGACATACTTTGAAAATTTTGCAATGTCTTGTATGGCCCGAAGAAGAAGTCTAGTCCACTGATTTCCAACCCCAAAGTAAGATATTAAGTCCGGTTAAAATCCTGATAAAAGTTGAGACAACGTTAGATCAATCAGATATCCATTGAATAAGGGCTTTCAGGATTGTTGATAAGGCTCATAGTCTTTCTAAGCTTCAGTTCTGAGATCAAGCATAAACAAGTAATCATTAGAGTATTAGCCAAATAGGAGAAATCATTAATCAAGATCATAATTCTCAAAGATAAGAATCAAATTTTTGAAAAATTTGACTCAAACTTTATGGTTTTGACTGACACAACTGAAACTCAAAAACAAAAACGTAGTTAGTAGACAACCTCCCCCAGAATTAAACAACACTGTCCCCAATGTTATCAAGCCTAAGATTGGCAAAAGAAAAATAAAATAAATATAAATAAAAATCAAAAGAAAAAGAAAAACCTACCAGTGGGTTGCCTTCCACTAAGCGCTTGTTTTCAGTCATTAGCTTGGCTTGGCTGGAGCTCAGGCATCCGGTGAATCAGAACGTGGCATTCAATGCTTCTGAGAGGAATGTCTCTTCATCCAAGGTGGTGTATAAGCTTTAGGTGCATGAGGTCTGCCAAGGAAGTGAGGAACATGACCAGGACGAGACTTAGGGATGGGTTTGCTTCTCTTATGTCCTACAAAATCATCAATAGAAGAAACAAACGCTCTACGATAATCTCGTGGCTTGGTTAACTGCAAAACAGTTTTTGTATCCTTGAAGGTCTTATTGATGATAATAGGAGGTTTGGGTAAAGAAGATGCATACATTTGCCTTACCTGAGGACCTTGGAGTGGGGGGCTTTCTGTCTGGGAACAGCTTTCTGAATTGAAGCATCAGTTGTGGACAAGTTCAGTCTCTGATGTGGAGGAGTGTCGACCGATGCTGATGGTGTATCAATTGACACTAAGCCTGTTGCTCGTGTAGCAGAAACTTTTTCAACAGAAAAGTCTGTCCATCAATAGTAGGAGCCCTCCTCAGCTTATCCATCTCAAAGTTCATACTCAAACCATCCACATTCAGTGCTATGTGCTCCTTCTTCACATCAATGATGGCACCAACTGTAGCCAAAAAAGATCTTCCTAAGATGAGAGGGTCTTTAGGCTCTGTATCATACATCAGCACCACAAAGTCAGTGGGAATCATGAAGTTTCCAACCTTAATTGGAATATCCTTTAAAACACCTTCAGGAATTCTTCGGGAGCGATCAGCCAAGATAAGAGAAATCTGAGTTGGCTTGAATTCTGTCATCCCAAGTCTCATAGAAACAGAATGTGGCATCAAGTTGATACTAGAGCTAAGATCACAAAGTGAGTGAGAAAACCTTCCTGCTGAGATTGAGCAATGAAGTACAAAGCTTCCAGGATCTGGTAACTTCTTAGTAGTCCTACACTGAATTGCTGCACTCACTCTCTCAGAGACAACCACTTCCTGCTTTCTCTCCTTCTTCCTCTTTACAGGCTGGTTTAACATAATTGCACTGACATCTTTTGTAAGTAGTGCTCCTTCCTCAGGGCTCAAACCATTTCATACCATTCTCTTCACAAACCGCTTAAGAGGTGGTGAAAACTTTACTGCATCAATCAAAGTCATCTCAATCATCACCTTGTCCATCATTGCCTTACATCTAGCTTCCTCCATCTCCTGCTTGGACTTTCTTGGCTTAGGAAAAGGAATCTTAGGTTGGTACACCCTCTCAACTGCTGGAACCTGAGATTTTGCAGTTTCTGGTTTCGTCTGAGATGAGTGTCGACCGACACCATCATCTGGAGCCGACAGATTTTGCGATTTCTCCCCTTTTTCTGCAGAAACAATTTCACCATCATCTTC
>NW_010921707.1:157741-169169 GCF_000633955.1 Camelina sativa
AGAAACAAGCGCTCTACGATAATCTCGTGGCTTGGTTAACTGTAAAATAGTTTTTCTCTCTTTGAAATTCTTGTTGATGATAGGAGGAGGGTTAGGTGAAAGAGATGCATACCTTGGCCTTACCTGAGGACTCTGGAGTGTGGATTGGTGACTCTTCTGTTTGGGAACAGGTTTCTGACTTGGAGAATCAGTCTTGGAGTTGTTCTGTCTCGGGCGTGGAGGGGTGTCGATCGACACAGTGGTAGTGTCGATCGACATAGTGGTAGTGTCGATCGACACTGAGCCTGTTGCTCGTGTTGTAGATACTTTTTCAACAGAAAAAGTCTAACCATCAATAGTAGGAGCCCTCCTCAGCTTATCCATCTCAAAATTCATACTCAATCCATCCACATTCAGTGTTATGTGTCCCTTCTGCACATCTATGATGGCACCAGCTGTAGCCAAGAAAGATCTTCCTAAGATGAGTGGATCTTTAGGTTCTTGATCATACTTCAGCACCACAAAGTCAGTGGGAATCATGAAGTTGCCAACCTTAACCGGAATATCCTCTAAAACACCTTCAGGAATTCTTCGGGATCGATCAGCTAGTATTAGAGAAATCTGAGTTGGCTTGAATTCTGTCATCCCAAGTCTCACAGCAACAGAATGTGACATCAAGTTGATGCTAGAGCCAAGGTCGCAAAGTGAGTGAGCAAACCTTCCTGCTGAGATTGAGCAATCAAGTACAAAGTTTCCATGATCTGGTAACTTCTTAGCAGTCTTACATTGAATGATTGCACTCACTTCCTTAGAGACAACCACCTCCTGCTTCTTTCCCTTCTTCCTCTGTACAAGCTGATTTAACATAATTGCACTGACATCTTTTGTAAGCAGTGCTCCTTCCTCAGGGCTCAAACCGTTTGATACCATTCTCTTGACATAGCGCTTAAGTGGTGGTGAAAGCTTCACTGCATCAATCAATGGCATCTCAATCATCACCTTGTCCATCATAGCCTTGCATCTAGCTTCCTCAAGCTCCTGCTTAGACCTCCTAGGCTTAGGAAAAGGAACCTTAGGTTGGTACACCCTCTCAACTGCTGGAACCTGAGATTTTGTCGACCGACACCCAGGTGGTGTCGATCGACACCATCATCTGAAATCGAGGATTTTGTCGATTTTTCACCCAGTTCAGCAGAAGCAATTTCAACAGCATCTTCATCTCTCACAGATATGGCATTACAGGCATGCTTGGGGTTTGATTCAGTTCTTCCAGGAAGAAAACCCTCTTGTCGTTTGACAGACCCAGCAGTCTGAATGTTCAATGCTTCTATCTTCCCATTCAGCTCAATGTAGACATTGTCAATCTTTCCATTGAATGTCACTGTCAAATGCTCCTGTCCTTGCAAAAGCTGCTCAAGCATAGCTTCCATTCTACTATCAGAAGAAGTCTTAGGAGGCGGAGACTGATAGGATGAGTTCCCATAAGTTCTTGTATAGCCATTGTTCTGTTGCTGCTTCTGGTCACCATTGTAAGGTCTGTTGCCTTGCTGATTACCGAATCTCTGTCCCTGATACTCNCCGAATCTTTGTCCCTGATACTCAGCTCCATACACATAGTTGACATTCTCCTCTGTATTCTCTGGCTCTGGATCAAATGTTTCAACTTCAGCAGCAAATTGGACTGACTTCTTTCCCACAAGAAGATTGTGCACTGAATCAAGCTTGGCATTAACAGAAGCAAGCTGATTTGCATCAAACTCTCCATGCAGTCTCTTTCTTTCAGCATCTGCTCTTTTAGTGCTATTGCAAGAAGCCAAATTCTCAATCAAAACTTCAGCATCTTCTAGAAATCTTGTCTTGAAATTCCCATGACTTGCAGCATCCAAAGCTAACTGATGCTTCCAGTCACACCCTCTAAAGAAGATACTCAACAGTTGTACCCTTGAAAAACCATGGTGTGGACAGTCCCTTTGATAAGCTTTGAATCTCACCCAAGCTGCCTTGAAAGCTTCATCTGGTCTTTGCTTGAAAGAGGACAGCTTGACTCTCAACTCATCTGACATTGCATCATCATAGAAGTAGTTGAGGAAGGCCACCTTGACATCATGCCAATTTGTCAATGATCCAGCTGGCAGCTGTTTCAACCACTAAGATGCCTCTCCTGCAAGTGATTAAGGGAAAAGTTTGCAGAAGATGTAGTCCTCAGTCACCCCATTAGCCTTGATACTAGTCACCAGATCCTCAAAATGCTCAATGTGGTCCAAGGGCTTCTCATTGGGCAAAGCAGAGAAAGGTCTCTGCCCAACTCGTTGAAAGTACGCACGTTTCAACTCAAAATTATTCCTCTGAAAAGGGGGAGGAACAATAGCGGACCGGTTCTCATACACCAGATCAGCCTGGTTGTAGTCAGCAATAGTCCTGATCAGGTCTCGGTTCTGCTCCTGTCTTCGAACCGGGTTGTGGACGTGGTTGGCAGCTCCACGTCCGTCTGCAGGAAGGGGGTGTCGATCGATACCACCTGGTTGGTGTCGATCGACACCAATATTGGATCATCAACGACACCAGCTTGCTGGTTCACGACAGCCTGCTCGTTGACAACAGGTTCGGCAATCGCATTGCCTTCAGCATCAATCTTTTGGCCTACCTCATTGCGCAAGTGGCCCTCTTGATCCCTCAAAACACCAGCCTCATCACGCATCAGAATGATCGGATTAACCATCTTCAGAGACTTGGCTGCTTTTCTGTTCTCACGCTCAAGTTTTCCCAACTCTTGGTTTGAAAGATTCACAGTAGGACCAGACTTGTTGCTCCTTGTGTGACGTTTAGGAGGCATGCACCTGAAACACCAAAGAGAAAAAAAACAAAAACGTGTAAGTAGAAAATAAAAAGAAAATTTTAGACGAAATTAAAAACTCAAATCTAATGGGAGATCAGAGAGTCCCCGGCAACGGCGCCAAAATTTGATAAGCTCAAATTAATCCCTAGAGCTACTCTCTCAAACAAGAGATCATTGCAGTACTTAGGGGTCGAATCCACAGAGACTCAAGACTATACAATAAATTATAGAGTTTTATAATTATGCTAAACAGATTGAATTGAATTAAAATAAACAATGCAAAATATTAAATAAAAGTTGTTGTAAATTCATAATATCAAAAAGCTAGGCCTAGGGAATTTCTCAGGAAATTATGAAATATTAAATCAATAAATTAATTAAGGTTCAAGCAATAAAGATCAGATCTAGAACTCTAAAAATCATAGATCTAATAAATCATAAAAACCCTATGAAAAACCCTAAACCTAACAAGCAAATTACTCAGACATGTTAAATAAAGAACAAATCATAATTCTGAATAACATGCAATAGATATTAAAAGAGTAAAGAAGGAGTTTAAGAAATTCTTCTATACAAAGCAGATCTCTCTCTCTCCAAAGCTCTCAAAATTTCACATGGTTGCAGAAAAATAAAACTTGCTAGAATAAAACTTAAGGGTTTAAAAAAACTTAAAAACTATATATATACATCCTAAAACACGACCAGGGGCTTATGTTGCAATTGTAGAAGACTTTGGGAAAATTTGTAAAACTTCCAATTTTTGTTCTCTCGTCGGGTAAACAGGAGTTTCGATCGATGCCCTTGTGGTGTCGATCGATGCCATAACTCTGAACCAACTCCAACTTGATTTCCTTCAGTAAAATGCTCCAAAATGATCCAAATTGTTCCATATTGCTCCATCCGTGCCAAAATCCTAGATAACCTGTAAAGACTCAAAAACAACTTAGAAACAAATCAAAAGACTCAAAAAGCACACTTATATCATGATTAAAAACCGTAAAAACCATGATATATCAGTCCCCATAACTTTTATGTCGGTTTTGGGCTTCCTTCATCTTGATTTTCAAGAATTTCAACTTATCGGCTGTCTCGTCCACAATCTCGGGTCCGAACAGCGTCCGTTCCCCAACCGGCGTCCAGCACAAAGACGTCCGACATGCCCGGCCATACAGCGCTTCATAAGGCGACATTCCGATACTAGCTTGGTAACTATTGTTGTACGCGAATTCCACCACGTTTAAGTACTTTTCCCAGCCTCCGCCCCAATCCAATACACAAGCTCGCAACATGTCTTGGAGTGTTTGAATTGTCCTCTCGGACTGTCCGTCAGATTGTGGGTGGTAGGCCGTACTTAGGTCCACCCTTGTTCCCAGCGCTTTTTGAAACGCTTTCCAGCAATGCGCGATGAATCGCGTATCACGGTCCATGACGTTGCTTACTAGCACTCCGTGCAACCGAACAATCTCCATGATGTATCGGACCGCGATTACCTCGGCACCATCTGTTTCCGCGATTGCGATGAAGTGTGCAGATTTGGTCAATCTATCCACCACAACCCAGACCGCATCATGCTTCCAGTTACTCATAGGCAATCCAGTCACAAAGTCCATCGTCACATGATCCCACAAACATTCCGGCATTGGTAGACTTTGGACTAGTCCGCTCGGCACTTGATGTTTGGCCTTGACAAGTTGACAGGTTTTACACTTAGCAACCCACGCGACAACATCTCTTTTCATTTCTTTCCAGTGATAGTATCTTTTCAGATCGCGATACATCTTCGTCAAACCAGGGTGGATTGAAAACTTAGACTGGTGCGCCTCCTTTAGAATTTCCTCCCTTATCTCCTTACTTTGCGGCACACACACTCGTCCATTCACCACAATGGTACTGTTGTTCGATGTTTGGAACTCGGTCCTATTATTCTCTGCCCAACCCTTAAGTTCCTCATCCTTTTCTTGAGCCAAACGAATCCTACTAAGTAGACCGCTTGATAGGCTACTCCTAAGCCCAATGGCCCAACTTCTCTCGACAATGCATTCAAATGCAAAGTCCCCATCATGAAAACTAATGCTTCTTGGTTCTTCTCCCCCTCTACATCAAAGCGTCTCCTACTCAAGGCGTCCGCGACTTGATTTGCCTTTCCCGGATGATAGGCAATATCAAGGTCGTAGTCCGCAACAAACTCCATCCACCGTCTTTGCCTTAGATTTAACTCCGGCTCGGTGAATATGTATTTTAGACTCTTGTGATCGGTGAAGATTTGAACTTTGGCAGCATAGAGGTATGAACACCAAATCTTCAACGCTAACACCACCGCGGCCATCTCTAAATCATGCGTTAGGTAATTTCGCTCGTGCTTACGCAATTGCCTGGATGCATATGCGATCACACTTCCCTTTTGCATTAGCACACAACCTAGCCTGGTTATATAGGCATCGGTGTACACCATTACGGCTCGTCCGCCTCCGGCAGCACTAGTACCGGAGCACTTGTGAGCATTGCCTTTAACTCTGAGAAACTTTTCTCGCAAGCTTCCGATTATTCAAACTTTGTATCTTTCCCCGTCAATCGCGTCATTGGCTGGGACATACTCGCAAACCCCTTGACAAATCTTCGGTAATAACCGGCCAACCCGAGAAAGCTTCATATCTCGGTGGCGTTCTTTGGACGTGGCCAGTCCTTGATCAATTTGATATTTTCCGAATCCACGGACACTCCTTGGTCCGAGACAATGTGTCCAAGGAATCCGACACTCCTTTGCCAAAACGAGCATTTGCTTAACTTCACGAACAACTTTTGCTCCCTTAACCGCTCCAAGACTGCCCTCAAGTGATTTTGATGGGTTTCCTGATCCTTCGAGTAAACAAGTATGTCATCGATGAAGATGATGACAAACTCGTCTAGGAATTCTCGGAACACACCATTCATCATCTTCATGAAGGCTGCCGGTGCATTGGTCAGTCCGAACGGCATGACCACGAACTCGAAGTGGCCGTACCTTGTTTGGAAAGCTGTCTTCCAAATGTCCGATGGCTCTATCGGAATCTGATGGTATCCCGAGGCCAAGTCTATCTTCGAGAACCACTTTGCACCTTGGAGATTATCCAACAACTCGTCTATCCGGGGGAATGGGTACTTATTTTTCACCGTAACCCTATTCAGCCCCCGGTAATCGATACATAGTCTGAAGCTACCATCCTTTTTCTTGACGAACAAGACCAGTACACCTCATTGTGAGCTAATCGGTCTGATAAATCCTTTCTCCAACAATTCGCCCAATTGTTTCTTTAACTCCGCCATTTCCGCCGGTGCCATCCGGTAAGGCGCTTTAGATATAGGGGTCGTCCCTGGTTCTAGCTCGATGGTAAACGGATCTGACCTATCCGGCGGCACTCCCCGTACCGCTTCAAACACATCGGCGAACTCATTTGCTACGGTAATATCACCCAACTCTGCATTTTCCCCGACTTCCTTTGTTGTGATTGTGGCAAGGTACGCCTCACATCCTTTCTCCAGCATCCTCTCCACTTGGATTGCCGAGATGATCAAACTTCCCGAAGTTGACATTATTCCTTGGAATCTCAATGTTCCTTCTTTTCCTTCAAAGTTTACTCGCCCTCGATGACAATTAATGTGAGCCTTGTACTTTCCCAACCAGTCCATTCCCAAGATATCATCGTGTTTCATGAGTGGGACAATGATCAGATCAGTAGGCATATTGACACCATTGACCATCACCAAAATTCCCCGGACCATACCAGACGGGTACATCGCCTGTCCACCGGCTGCTCGGGCTCACAAAACAATGAGTGGCCCCTGAATCAAACAAGGTGTGCGTTTCCACACCCCCAATACATAAGGTCCCTACACATTCCTCTAGAATGCTAAGTACCCGTATCCCCCTTTCACATGCATTATGATGCTATGTAATGCACAAATTGAACTTAGAAAAGTTTTCGTAACATACCAGTAATCGCCCTGAAATTCCCAACGGCAGTTTCCTTGGACAGCTCATACACACGAGGTGCGACAGCCTGTCTCTTTGGTGGTGGAGGTAAAGCTTCCTCGCCACGGTTCCCACGTTGGTGGGTCTGTCTTCTCTCATCAAGCTTCGGACACTCCTTCTTAAAATGTCCTTTTTTCCGCACAGGAAACAAGACCATGGCCCATCTCTACTTTCCATTCTCGGACAGTTCCGGATAGCATGATCCCTGCTTCGGCAGCGCCCACATGCACCCACGGCCTTTCAGCAAGTTCCGCTGTGGTGCTTTCCGCAAGTCTTACACTCCGCGTACTAGGAATCGGACTTTGCGTTATCCACCTTGTCCCATTTCCTTTTTTGGTAGGTGGTTTTGGCTGAGTGAGTCGAACGCGAAGAAGTCTTCTCGCGTTTAAGCTGTTTCTCTTCCTCTAGCCCGTCTTCAATCATGACCGCCCTTTCCACTACTTCAACGATCGAATTAAAGACACCGTTCACGCAATGATTGCGGATATCGACCTTTAGTCCGCGGATAAAACGACGGATCTATGCTTTCTCATCCTCGATTTCCTTTCCCACAAAGCACCTAAGGCGGCTGAATACAGCTTCGTAAGCACATACCGTTAGGTCCCCTTGTACCACGTTCAGGTACTCAGTTTCCAAACGGTCCCAAGCCTCCGGTGGAAAGAATTTCTTGTTGAATTCTTCCTCAAAGTCCACATAGGATAGGACTTGACCACCTCTCCGTTTCTCAACCGACGCCCACCAGTCATGGGCTTCCCCTTCAAGGAAACGGACGGCAATTTCCTCTCTGGGCAGCGAGTGGAATTGAAAATTCTTACAAGTCGGCTCCTTCACTTGCAGCCACGATCGGATCCGTACTCCCCGGAAAATGTTTGGTTTTCAGTCTCATAATATGGTCCAACGCATCCAAGTAATCCCTTCTCTTTCTCGGAGAATCTTCAGGATCCACTTTAATAGTCTCTGTAACAACTTTGCTACGTACCGCTGGTACCACAAGATCCGGTACCAACGCCTTTGTGAGCACGTCCAACTGTGCCATCATTGCCTTCATCGTATCCCACTGTTCATGGGGCGATGGTACGGCATTAGGTTGCCCATTTGCGTCCGTTTCACCTCTACTTTCCGGCTTATCATTATCCGGTTGTTTCTCTCCAGCCACAGGTCTGGCTGGATTCTGGGTGATGTGAGCACCGGATCGGACATCCGACCAGGAACACTCGCACAAGACCCGGACACCATTGGAACACTCGGATAACCCGCAGGACAACTCCGGACCAGCATGCCTAGGATAACTCCCGGTGCAACCACTCGCTCGAAGAGCTCGGCCAGAACATCCAAGCACAAGATTAACCACTTCGTCCAAGCTTTCGTCCAAGAAGACCAAGAGAGCGACTCGGACAAGGCAACCATCGGCGAGACCGTCCGTACAGCCTTCGTCCTTAACCAAGGATGAGGGCGCCAAGACGTCAGGATCATGACTCGTACTCTTTTCCCTTACTTCGGGTTTTTCCCATGAGGTTTACCGGAGAAGGTTTTAACGAGGCGACGAGTCCTGACGCACAACGCCGCGTTTTGAAGCCAGTGACGCGGTTCCCGCGTTCAGCCTAAGGACGTGGCCTATTTTGTCTTTTTCTTTAGGCTTTGCGTTTTGAACCTTTTCTAGATCCTTCCCTTGTGAACGTTGGAATAGTGTGACGTGTTCACAGTCTGTGGAGACGCGTCAAGGGCTACGTGTGCGGTCCATTATGAGTCCGCGTGCCCTAGTTCCCTTTAAACCCTTACGCTATTTAAGCGTCCAACGCCACGAGCTTAGGTTTTCAGACTTGAATAAAATATAACTTTTCCCAAAGAGAGATTCTTTGTGTTCTTGTCTCCCCTCTCTTTCTCGCATCTTAGTCCGGGACTGGGCTTGAAAGAAACCCTAGAAAGACCGATCCGGGATCGATCTCTCTAGACGGCGTACGACGCTTTCCACCGCTCGTGTACACCGCCGTTCGAACCATATCGTCTCTATCGCACCGCGGTCAAACCGATCGTTAGTTGTGTTTCCCTTTCCCCCCATCTCTTCCTAGTCAACCGAGGTCGAGTTTCTTACTCGGTTCGCTAGCCATCGTTCGTCTCCGTCCGTCCGTCCGTAGCGTCCGTCCGTCCGTGCGACTCGGCAGACGACCGCGTCTGGCATTCATATCAGCTGGTATCAGAGCTCTAAAAGCTCCTGACTCAAAGGTTGTGTCTTTCTAACCCAGAAACTCCTTCCTTTTGTTTAAAGTTTCGATCTTTAGCCTTTGTCTTAGTCTAGATCGCTTATTCTTGTTTCCGCTTGCTGAGTTAGTCTTTAGTTTTATTTTTTTTTGGTGTTTGTGTTGTGTAATTAGACGTGTGCTTAGGTTGTTTCGTGTTCTTCCTGTTCTTCTTTTTGTTCGTCGTTGTTCTTGTCTAGGACTCCTTAGATCCATAAAGTAGCGCGTTTGCTTTTGGGTTTGTGTTGTGGTCCCAAAAGTTTTGCTTTTTGTGCGTGAGTTTGCTTTTAGGCGCGTGTAGGTTTCTTTTTGTCTAGTCATAGGTTGTCGTTAGCTTTGCTGTCTTCAATCATTGACTGTCCCAAATAAATATCTCATCCGTCAGTTTTAGACGCATTATACTCACGAATATTCGTTTTGGTTTGGACGAGGTACGTGACTCATTCGGCCAGCGCATCGCGTACGGACGAAGTCCACGTCACCGTTCGAGAATCAGCTCCCGACCGTGATATCTACCGTTCTTGACCCGAAGTCTGTCCGAGATATCAACCGTCCGAGTTTCCTGTCAATCCCTCGGCTCCAAGTACCGTATCTCCGTCAATCCGTACGACCACCATCCGTACCACGGACGCTATGGCTGCACAACAACAACCGGAGATCCCATTACCCCCGCCGGAGATCGGTGCCACCTTAACGGCCCTTCGTAACGGCATAGAACATCTGGCCGAACGATTAGCCCGACTTGAACTTGCCAATCCTCCGAGAGAAGATCCGCCGCCCGTGCGACGACGTAGGCAAGAACCAGAACCGAGTGACCAGTCCGACGACGAGTATGAACCGCGTCCAAGACAACGATACCGACGCGATGATCGGTACGAACCAGGGCACAAGTTGTCACCTCCGACCTTTGCCGGCAAGTCCGACCCCGAAGCATACCTCGATTGGGAAAGCCGGATGGACCACATCTACTCGTGCTACAACTATCCGGAGTTACGCAAAGTTTCTTACGCCGTGGCCCAACTCACCGACTACGCACTCACATGGTGGGATCGTTTGGTCGCTGATGAGCGTCGCAACCATGACCGACCGATCACCACTTGGGAAGTCATGAAAGCCGTCATGAGACGTCGTTATGTTCCACCACTTTACCATCGCGAGCTCCAAAAGAGATTTAGGAGACTCACGCAAGGTTCGCGATCCGTGGAGGAATATTACGAGGAGTTCGAGCACCTAAGCAACCGACTCCAAGTAGAAGACTCCGAGGAGTCTCTCATGGCTCAGTTCCTTGATGGATTACAGGACCGGATTGCGCGTAAGGTCGAACGCCAACCATACCAGGGGTTCGAAGAGCTGCTGCACTTAGCAGTGCAAATCGAAGCCCAAGTCAAGAAGAAGATCGCCACCACGAGCCGGACCAGAGCCCAAGGTGTTCCCAACTGGTCGCCAAGCGCATCACCTTCCAACCGGCCACAAGAGAAGTCCCAAACGGCCGTCGTCGACTCGCGATTCAAGTCAAGAGAAACCACCAAGGATAGCCGACAAGATCCTCGCAAGACAACCAGCGACGCGCGCAGTCGGGACATCGTCTGTTTCAAATGCCAAGGCCGAGGCCATTATGCCCGCGACTGTCCGAATGCCCGCACCATGATCATTACCGAGTCCGGAGAACTCGAGTCCGAAGGAGAAAGGTCCGAGGCGAATGACCAAGACAATGCGGACTTGGAGGAAGCCATAGCTGAGCCCGAAGTTGGAGAGCTGTTGATGATCCGAAGAATCCTCAATGCCAGCCAAGAGCCGGACGACTCCAACCAACGAGACAACATCTTCCACACGCGATGCACGGTAAGCGGGAAGGTGTGTGGCTTGATCATTGATGGAGGCTCCTGCACGAATGTAGCGAGCTCCTACATGGTCAAGAAACTTTCCTTGCCCACCACATGCCATCCCAAGCCCTATAAGCTTAAGTGGTTAGACGATAAGACCGTGATACGCGTAAAGGACCAAGTCCTCGTCCCATTTAGTGTCGGACCGTACAAGGACCAAGTCCTATGTGATGTAGTACCGATGCAAGCTAGTCACCTCTTACTGGGGAGACCATGGCAGTTTGATAAGGGAACGTCACATTGCGGACGCACCAACCAGTATACGTTTGTACACGATAACAAACGTATCAGTTTAAAGCCTTTAACACCGACGCAAGTCCGCGAAATGCAATCCAAGTTGTCTAAGGATTCGGACTCTAAAATGAACTTCCTGATCCAGTCAAGTGACGTTAGAAAGTCCCTTAAGGACTCCAACCAAGTGTTATTGATGGTTTTTAGAGATTTGTTGGTTGAAGGAACAGGAGACTTGGGGGATACACTCCCG
>NW_010921707.1:170019-170689 GCF_000633955.1 Camelina sativa
GCCTATGTTGAGCAGCCAAGCAGGACGTATGCGCGCTCAACTCAACTCCGAGCACCAGTTCCTATGCCGTCCCCGCGAATAAACCGTATCTCGGCCCCTGCCGAGAGTTCAAGGACTTATGCGCCCCTAGTGCAGTTCCGCAAGCCGCTAGCACGATACAAGGAACCATTCCAGGAAGTGGTCAGCGCCGCGACCTTACCAAGTCCAAGGAGTTTTGTGCCGCCAGTTCAGCACCGTGACCTGCCCACGCTGCACAAGGAACCGGTCCAAAGAAGAGTTAGCGCCGAGGATAGAACAAGCCCGGAAATGTCAAGAACGGGTCTTAGGCCGTGCACCAAGCTAGCTGAGGACGTCTCCTCGACGAAGCAATCCGAGCATGAGACGGATAATAAGGAGCACGCCTATGGGGCAGGCGGGTTCGTAAAGGCGCCAGCCGAACCTCCTGACCGTGAACCTTACACATTCGGAGGAGCTAGTATTGATCATCACGCAGGCCAAGGCCAAGTCGTCACCGTCACCGACCAAGACCGACTTGACGTTCGGCCACCACCCTCAGAGCAGAACGTGTTGCAAGAGTCTCCTTTTAGAATGCGTGACGAAGCTTTAGGCGAGGTCAAAGAGGAGTCAGGCCGTGTGTGTAACGCCATAACCGACGATTGCTTGATAATGG
>NW_010921707.1:170992-173065 GCF_000633955.1 Camelina sativa
GCTTCTAGTATCTTTGCTATCCTACCGTTGGATACACTTTGCTTTTGGCTTTGCTTTATTAGGTCGTTTGTCTTTCTTGTTTAAGGTCTTGTTTTTCTCTAGTTTGTTTGTAGTCTTGCGTGCATCTTCTTGTTTAGTTTGTTCCTTTTCGTCTTTGGGTTTAATTTGTTGCATGTGTGGCATTGTTCATCATTTATCTAGGATGCTTGCATCTTTGTTTTGCATTTAATTTGAAAATTGCTAGAGTTTGTTTAGGAATTGAGTTCTTGTTTATTTTGGTCATAAAGCAGTTTTTGTCTTTTAGTGTTTTGCTTTTGCTTTTACTTTTTGCTTTTGTTTAGTCTTAGGTTTGAATTCTCGTGAGCTGTCCTCAATCATTGCTTGGTGAGATAAATATCTCCTTGTGGTCCATTTGAATTTAAAGATACTCACGAATATTCTTTTGTTTTGACGAGGTACACCACTTGCTCAGCCAGCACATCACGTACGGACCAAGACGCGTCAACAACCGAGGATCAACCTTCGGTCGTGTAGCCGCGTCAGCAAATCTTCAACCAACCACCATTGGTCGTTCGTCCTACTGTCGTACCATTGTACCGCCGACGACTTCCGGCAGCCGTCCGTACCATCAAACGCACCTCGTTCCAAAGCCGTTTCCAAAACCGCGAACAATATGCCACACTTGATCGTACACTGATCAAGCATGGAGTTTGATGGAGACGAATCTGATATGGAATCGTGGTGTGATGAAGAACTTGGCCTGGAACCGGAACAAGAGGCCACCGGCGATGAATATTGGTCCGAAGAGGACTATGGCGAGGAGTTAGATCAAGGAGAGCTCGAATGTGGACCGCCAGACTGTTATTGGCCGTCCTTGTCACGAGCTACCCGCGTTGAAGAACCAAAGGCGGGTCTATATGAAGATTCCGATAGTGATGACTGGGTTGCGTACACTAAGAAGCCGAGGCACCGATCCGTAAGAAGAAAGGAGCCTATTCCCAGGCCACCCAGCACAGCAGACGCGTTGATCTCACTCCAACACACGCTTCGAGACCTCAACGATAAACTCGACCGGATTGAATCAACAACAATTGGTCAACGGGTCGAGAGGAGCTCGAGTGATCACCGAGATCGTAACCGAGGCATCCCTACCTGGTCTCCAAGTGCTCCCACGCGAAGACAGACTCCACGGCACCAAAACTATGAACCACTTCCTACACCGGCATCGCGATCAAGGCATCATTCGGCCTATGTTGAGCAGCCAAGCAGGACGTATGCGCGTTCCGCTCAATACCGTGCACCAGTTCCAATGCCGGCCCCGCGAACAAGCCGTAACTCGGCCCCTGCCGAGAGTTCAAGGACTTATGCGTCCCTAGTGCCGTTCCGTGAGCCGCCAGTACAAAACAAGGAACTATTCCAGGACGTGGTCAGCGCTGCAACCATACCAAGTCCAAGGAGCCATGCGCCGTCAGTTCAGCACCGTGAGCTGCCCACACTGTGCAAGGGACCGGCCAAAGGAGGAATTTGGGCCGAGGATAAACCAAAACCGGAAGCGCCAAGAACGAGCATCGAACATCACACAGACCAAGACCGACTTGACACTCAACCACCACCTCCGGAGCAAGGCGTGGAGCAAGAGTCCTCTTTCGGGAAGTGTGACAAGTCTCTGGTCGAGGCCAAAGAGGAGTCAGGCCGTGTGTGTAACGCCATAACCGACGATTGCTTGATAATGGAGAGTTTCAAGCAAGCTGAGCCACCGAAGATGGCCACTGAAAGGTCTGTCCATCCAGTGATATTATTGACTACAAGAAGTAGTACGCTCCAGTTGGGAGTCGCCAAGACCGAGCCATCTCTCTCCACTTTTAGCGCCAAGACCTTTACCGCACAAGGTCATATGGCGATGCATTTGATCAACTTTGGTGCGGACCAAAACTATGTGTGGCATCCTGGAGAGCGTCTACAACCTACCGCGGCCTACGAAGGGATCAAAACACCATTCACCGCTAGCCTTATCAGGGGAGTCCTATCCTTTACCCTTAAGGCTCTACTATTTTCCTTTGATCCCGGTAATAA
>NW_010921707.1:177645-182281 GCF_000633955.1 Camelina sativa
CCTTAATCACCACCATGGACGCCAAAGTTTTGGGGTTCGAGAGCATCAAGGATGCGTACGCGGAAGACGCTGAGTTTGGGGAATGTTTCAAGAATTTCGGTAAAGGAAATTATGCGGAGTTCTATGTGTACGAGGGCTACTTATTCAGAGGTCGGCGCCTTTGCATCCCAGCCGGCTCTATCCGCGACCTATTAATCCGAGAAGCGCATAGTGGAGGTCTGACCGGACATTTTGGCGTGGCTAAAACTTTAACCATGCTTCAAGAACACTTCTTCTGGCCAAGGATGCGGAGCATGGTCGAGAAGCATTGCGACCAGTGCGTGGTGTGTCGAGCCTCAAAGTCAACCACTCATCCCCACGGACTCTACACACCACTACCAGTCTCGACAGGTCCTTGGGTCGACTTGTCCATGGACTTTGTCCTCGGACTACCGCCTATACATCGGAATGACACTATTTTTGTGGTGGTCGATCGTTTTTCCAAGATGGCGCACTTCATCCCATGCCAGAAGAGCAACGACGCAGTGCGCTTAGCCAATCTATTCTTTAGCCATGTAGTCCGTCTTCATGGCCTCCCGCGGACGATCATCTCGGACCGGGAACCGAGATTCCTTGGTCACTTCTGGCGTACCTTGTGGAAAAAGCTGGGCACGAAGTTACTCTATTCCACTGCCGCGCATCCTCAGACCGACGGACAGACCGAAGTCGTCAACCGGACACTTGGCGCATTACTCCGAACGGCTATCGCAAGCAACAAAGGAACCTGGTTAGAATGCATTCCTCTCATCGAGTTTGCCTACAACCAAGCGGTTCACTCGGCCACCAAGAAATCACCATTCGAAGTCGCCTACGGATTTAAACCTTTAACACCGATGGACTTGCTACCATTGCCACCGGACGAGACCGTTTGTCAAGATGGAGCCACTAAGGCCGAAATGGTTAAACGTTTGCACGAAGAGGTCCGAGCCAACATCGAGAGGAAAAACGAGCAATACGCACGCTTTGCCAACAAGGGCCGAAAGCCAATGCTCTTTCAACCTGGCGATTGGGTCTGGCTGCACCTACGGCCGGAGCGTTTCACGCAAAAACGGAAAGACAAACTAAGCCCCCGAGGCGACGGACCATTCCGGATCGTCGAGAAGATCAACGACAATGCCTACCGCCTCGAGCTGCCCGGTAAGTACAATACGTCCACATCGTTTAACGTTGCTGATCTTGTTCCGTTTGATGCAGGTGATGACGAAGATGTTTTGGGGACAAAACCTTCGCAAGGGGGAGGGAATGATGTGAGCACCGGATCGGACATCCGACCAGGAACACTCGCACAAGACCCGGACACCATTGGAACACTCGGATCACCCGCAGGACAACTCCGGACCAGCATGCCTAGGATAACTCCCGGTGCAACCACTCGCTCGAAGAGCTCGGCCAGAACATCCAAGCACAAGATTAACCACTTCGTCCAAGCTTTCGTCCAAGAAGACCAAGTGATGAAACCATGGAAAGCTCAACCGAACCACACGGACTTGAGGAGCAGCTCGAACCAGAGGAAGTATTGGAGGAGCAGCTTGAACCAGAGGAAGCACCGGAGGAACAGCTTGAACCAGCGGAAGCAGCAGAGGAAGCGTTAACCGTCCCGGCGGGTCCTATAACAAGGTCACGGTCCAAGAGGTTCAACCAAGCCATCACTGGACTACTCAAGGAGCTGAACAAGAAGCTAGAAGACGAGACTCAAACCACTTGGACGTTGCTCACAGCTCAAGGTGCTCGGTAAAGGATAAAGTGTTACTTTGGTGCTCTTTTTCCCTTGGTCAAGTTTTGTCCCATTGGGTTTTCTTGACAAGGTTTTTAATGAGGCCTAAGTAACATTTTCAAGCCCCCTTTACCAGCCCAAGTCGTGGTCCAAGGTTCCCCACAAAGACCTTGGCCCATTTTCTATCTCTTTCTCATTCAAACTTTGCATTTATTGCTTTTGTAATTTCCTAGACATCTTCAGGAGTCTATCATGTGGTATCAGAGCAACCACTCTGCAAACAGGTGTTGAATTCCAATCGTCACTTTCTTTTATTTTCAGATCTGTTGTTTCATCTTGCGAGAGTTTTATAAAATGTGTTACTCGTTCAAAAATTATAAACTCAACTGTATTAGAACCAGGAACGAGTCTAGTATTTTTGAAAATTGATTTGAGAATTTTTGGATTCGTTTTCATAATTTTCCCAGATCTGTTTTCATTTACGTGTGTTTGGAACTATTTACTGGTGAATTTTTGTTTTCTTTGCAGGTACCATGGTGACGTCGGAAGAGGAAGAGTCATCTACATCCAGTCTTGAAAGGAGGATTCTTAAGTCTGCCACCGCAGCTATGACAACCATACTTGATGGAAGACTTGGCGCTCTACACTTGAATCAACCCAACCCGGGAGCAAATCAGCGTCAAAGGCAACACCAGGATCTTAAACCCAAGCCACCAGATGACACATCTAGATCAACATGGAGCAGCCTACAGAAAACCTCTCATACTCCTAAATCTAAATCTGTGTTTCATTCTAAAATCTCTTTAGCTCATACACTCTATAAATTTGCAGGAAAAGGAGATTACCTTGAATGGGAGAAACACATGGAGGATTGGTTCTACTACAAGGATATCCCAAGAAAGGAGAGATTAGCTTTTGCACTTACCCAACTCACAGGAGACGCTTACAAATGGTGGTTGCAAGAAGTTGATGACCGTTGGTATTACAAGGAGCCAAATATCACATTGTGGAGAGATCTTAAGAAGCTTCTAAGGAAAAAGTATGCTCCACAAGCGCTACACTGTGTTCCCCAAGCCAATGGCACAATCCATCCAGTTCTTGAAAAGAAACCAGTCAAAGTACCAGACCAAAAGAAAAACCCAACATATGTGGAGGCTAAGGCGCAATCAGATCTTTTTGAGGAATTGACCAAGTACTTTAAAATCGAGAAGATGAAGGCTAAGTCATCATCTCAGCCAAAGAAGGTCCCTCACCAGATTGATGTTCACAAGCAAAGTCTAAATTCGTCACTTGAATCATGTGGAGAACCAAAGCAATGTAAGTCTTCTACACTTTCAAAATCCAATGAAGTAATTGATCAAGGTTTAGAAAATTCCAATTCTTGTATGATGCACTTGTCTTTTCCCAAAAGTGTTGAGATAGGTACAGATTCTAATGGAGAACAATGGAAGCAAGCAGATCAAGAAAAGGAGAATAAGAAATTTGAAAGAAATGATCAGCCCAAACCCAAGGAGAAACAGCTTGGAGAAGAAGCCAAGGAGAGACAGTTCAATGCTAAGGATGATGTTGTTATACCAACTGAACCTATGACTCTNAAAAATACCCAACATATGTGGAGGCTAAGGCGCAATCAGATCTTTTTGAGGAATTGACCAAGTACTTTAAAATCGAGAAGATGAAGGCTAAGTCATCATCTCAGCCAAACAAGGTCCCTCACCAGATTGATGTTCACAAGCAAAGTCTAAATTCGTCACTTGAATCATGTGGAGAACCAAAGCAATGTAAGTCTTCTACACTTTCAAAATCCAATGAAGTAATTGATCAAGGTTTAGAAAATTCCAATTCTTGTATGATGCACTTGTCTTTTCCCAAAAGTGTTGAGATAGGTACAGATTCTAATGGAGAACAATGGAAGCAAGCAGATCAAGAAAAGGAGAATAAGAAATTTGAAAGAAATGATCAGCCCAAACCCAAGGAGAAACAGCTTGGAGAAGAAGCCAAGGAGAGACAGTTCAATGCTAAGGATGATGTTGTTATACCAACTGAACCTATGACTCTATCTCAAGCTAAGTGTGATCTTTCTTTTATCCAATCTGATTTTGTGCTTGAAAAACTAACCCATTTTGAACCGGAGCAACCGAGTAGCATTATTTCCTTTTTACAAGTTCAGGAAGAAGAATCACTAGAATCAACACAAATGAGTTTGCCATTGATTAGTGATTTGAAGCAGATAAACATTGTGCCAAACCCAGTCCCTATGCCATATCTTTGCGGCTATTCAAGAAAGCACTGTAAGGAAATTGATTTGGTTAGGACAGATCCTAATTATTTTGTGATGCTTTCTGCTCAAGATGAAAAACGTTTTGGTTTAGAAAATGTGAAAGAATTTTGTGTTTTAAAATCTGTTTTTAACAAAATGATTCCAAATTTTGAAACATTTGCCCTTGAAAAGTTCTTTAAGCCAAAATGTTTGTTGTTAAAAAAGTTTCTTGACTTTCATTCTTCTTTGAGAGTTTCTTTGTGTAGCATTGCAATGGAACCATTTAAAACTAAAACTGAGCATGTAATGGATAAACCTTTTTCTAAAATGAGATATTTACTTGAAAAAGAGTTGTGTGAGTTTAAACTGTTCAATGAGCTTTGGAAACCAATTGTGAAAGATCAAGTTTTTGATTTCTCTATTTCAAGTATAATGCACTTGTTCTTTCCCATGATTGCTAAGAAAGGAACAGGTTACATGAAGGAGCAAAATTACTTTGGAGAAGAAAGATGTTCTGTTCAAATCAAGGAGAAACCACCAGATATATGCCAACAAATGATTTATCATTTTGGAGTTAGAAGCTGGAAGTATTTCAGAAAAAACATTATGATCACCAAAGGATG
>NW_010921707.1:182873-183402 GCF_000633955.1 Camelina sativa
AAGAAAGATGTTCTGTTCAAATCAAGGAGAAACCACCAGATATATGCCAACAAATGATTTATCATTTTGGAGTTAGAAGCTGGAAATATTTCAGAAAACCAACTATGATCACCGAAGGATGCTCCATTCTAAAACTCTATTTTGATAACAATTATATGAATATCTGTTTGGTCTTTTACTATTTGCCTAAACTATTTCCTTTTGATGTAGGAGATCTTGTGTTCTTACAAGTTAAATCAGTAAACTTGGAGCATGGAAAAATAGTCAAAGCTTCCTCAATGCTCAAAGATGAACCACCTGATGCAACACTTGTGCTCATATCCAACAATCATAAGATAAGTGTTTTTATTCTCAAGGATTCTCTTATCCAAGATCACACAGATATGATTCGCTTGTCTTTGTCAAAAGAGCCAAATACAGATTTTAGAGCAGTCATGATGCGCATAAGAAAAACTGAAAAGAATGTGGGAAACAAAAGATTTAAGCCACCTGATTTGGATCAAGATGAGCACCAAGATGTCAGCAGCTT
>NW_010921707.1:184410-184791 GCF_000633955.1 Camelina sativa
CATCAAACATTTTAATCAAAAACCTTTCTTTTACTTGTTTGATCTGAGAAGTGTGTAATATCTTCTCAACTTGTTTTCTTCTTAGTGTGTAATATCTAAGTTGAACTCGAGCTTGAAGTCTAAGAGATTTTCATCTCTCTTGGAAGTTCACTTCAATCCCCCTTTCTATCCGCTGCATCATTTCACCATTCCATCTCTTTCTATCCGCTGCATCATTTCACCATTCCCTCTCTTTCAATCCGCTGCATAAACCACCCTTTCACCTTCCATTTCGTGGATCCATTGCATCTTCGGTCTCTTGATCTTCATCAGTCCGATCCATCTCCTTCAAAACCTTGCGAGTGTGTTCTTGGGAGCAGATTCCTCTTCAGGAGTCTATCA
>NW_010921707.1:184955-194163 GCF_000633955.1 Camelina sativa
AATGATGTGAGCACCGGATCGGACATCCGACCAGGAACACTCGCACAAGACCCGGACACCATTGGAACACTCGGATCACCCGCAGGACAACTCCGGACCAGCATGCCTAGGATAACTCCCGGTGCAACCACTCGCTCGAAGAGCTCGGCCAGAACATCCAAGCACAAGATTAACCACTTCGTCCAAGCTTTCGTCCAAGAAGACCAAGAGAGCGACTCGGACAAGGCAACCATCGGCGAGACCGTCCGTACAGCCTTCGTCCTTAACCAAGGATGAGGGCGCCAAGACGTCAGGATCATGACTCGTACTCTTTTCCCTTACTTCGGGTTTTTCCCATGAGGTTTACCGGAGAAGGTTTTAACGAGGCGACGAGTCCTGACGCACAACGCCGCGTTTTGAAGCCAGTGACGCGGTTCCCGCGTTCAGCCTAAGGACGTGGCCTATTTTGTCTTTTTCTTTAAGCTTTGCGTTTTGAACCTTTTCTAGATCCTTCCCTTGTGAACGTTGGAATAGTGTGACGTGTTCACCGTCTGTGGAGACGCGTCAAGGGCTACGTGTGCGGTCCATTATGAGTCCGCGTGCCCTAGTTCCCTTTAAACCCTTATGCTATTTAAGCGTCCAACGCCACGAGCTTAGGTTCTTCAGACTTGAATGAAATATAACTTTTCCCAAAGAGAGATTCTTTGTGTTCTTGTCTCCCCTCTCTTTCTCGCATCTTAGTCCGGGACTGGGCTTGAAAGAAACCCTAGAAAGACCGATCCGGGATCGATCTCTCTAGACGGCGTACGACGCTTTCCACCGCTCGTGTACACCGCCGTTCGAACCATATCGTCTCTATCGCACCGCGGTCAAACCGACCGTTGGTTGTGTTTCCCTTTCGCCCCCATCTCTTCCTAGTCAACCGAGGTCGAGTTTCTTACTCGGTTCGCTAGCCATCGTTCGTCTCCGACCGTCCGTCCGTAGCGTCCGTCCGTCCGTGCGACTCGGCAGACGACCGCGTCCGGCGTTCATATCACTGGGTGTCCGTGTTCCTTGCCCCCACGTCGACTAGCATCTCCACGGCGTCAATGGTCTCATCGGCCACCTCCTTACCCTTCTTTTTCTTTTCCTTGCTGCTCTGACCCATCTGCAAAACTCATGCACTTTAGTCACGGTTTAAGATAAATAAACCGCTAAACAGTAAAAGCAAATACCGCGAGATCCCATAAGCCAATGAGTGGTGATACCCAAAACCCGCACTACCGGTCCTAGAACCAAGCATGCTCTCATACCAACTTGAAAGACCCTGAACCCGGACATAGAGGGGTTCTCTCATCCCATTTCCCTACTAATAAAAGGATTCAATACAACTTATGAGTTTGCATAATAAGCTAGTACAAGTTGTATAATCGATCCTAGCTACCCTTATCACCACCACTCATCTTCCCGGCCATGAGTCTCGTGCCTAAGCCTTTCCTTTCCCGCGATCACCCTCCTTTCCTGAAATCCAAGTAGCCATCAATAACTTTTCCCTTAGGTCGTACAATGTCATGCAATGCACGCTAAGTTCTATACAATCGTCCAGTACAGCAGTTGGCCGGTAGAGAGTTATCCCGCGCATCAGTTCGGACGGTGTACCAAGGAATCTGTACCGATCCCACGTCCAACCACCGAGCCGCGTTTACTTTTCTCCGACCGAACCGTCTATACATGGACACTCCGAATGGTACGCTGATCAGTAGAGAGGTAGCATGCGCATCAGTTCGGTCGTACCTCGGCAAACCTTGCGGTTGCCGTTCCACTTCCGAGCTGTATCCCCTTTCCTCCGACCAACTAGACCAACCGAACCGTATACATGCTTATGCCCGATGATGCTACTGCCCAATTCCCCGGATCCCAAAGGGACGGTATTTCACCGTACCTCCGTCGAACAAACCTTTCTCGGCCTTAGAAACCTTTCTCTTGATCTCTCTCGCGATTTCTACCGAGAGTTTTTGTGTATTTTTCCTGGTTTCCGTGTGTCCAAAAATGAGCATCTCGCCTTCGATATATAGGGTCTGGCCGAAATCTAGGCCCGAAAAGGTGCCTATCGTCGAGATCCTTCGATCACACCCGTTCGATCGTACACGTTCTATCGCACCGATTCGGTCACCGTGTCCCATAACCGTCCGCGAGCTTCCCAGCTGGCTCACTGAACGTCCACTGCCGAACAGTTGGCCGAGCTTGGTCGAGCTCCTCGGCAACTGGTCGAGCTAGTGGTAGCTGCCTGGCAGCTGATCGAGCTGACCTTAGCTGGCCGACAACTGATAAAGCTGACCGAAGCTAGTCGAGAACTGACTGTAGCTGTCGGCAGCTGACCGAGAGCTGTTCGCAGCTGACCGATCTTTCTCCGATACTTAGCATGTTTTTCCCCAATGTCCGAGCTAACGAGTAGCTCTTTCCCGACTTGTCTGGGGTCTCCCTTCCTTCTCGGACCAAGCCACGGCCTACGATCCTATTCCAGATCGCGGGCGTTACAGTGGTGTCGACCGAGTGTTAAACCGAGAATACGCAGATGCCTTCTGCTCAAAGCCGAGAGTCTGTTCATTGCTTCCCACCACCTCCAAATCGTGTAAGGCTCACCCGAAAGCCACATAAGGTTGTAGAGACCATGAAACAACCACAACAAGCAAGAAAACAACCACAAACAGACATAAAACAAGCAAAACAAAGGAATCTCATGTTTAGGTCAGCCATCGTAATGCACTCACCTCTTTAGCAGAAGAATTCCGACCAACCAACGACAAAAACAACACTCTAGAAAGCTTCCAACACGCCTCTTTTCTCAGATCCTCACTCCCACGAACATATCTCACAAAGAACAACACAAAAGCTTCAAGGAAAGGGGTTTAGAACTTCTCTGGAACTTTTGGGAATCGGTAAACGCTAAAGGAGGCGGCAAATAGGTTTTTGTACCATAAAACGTCGACTTCTCCCATATATACAATCCCTAAAAAACAAACCATCTCAAACCGAGAATTCTAAAATCAAACCAAACCATCCACTGACTTATGGTGTCGATCGACACACCCTCTAGTGTCACTCGACACCCACACCGAATTCCCACTATTTGGTTTGTGGATGTTACACCAGCAAGCAGCCGCCCGACACTATAACAAAATGGTCAACCTGAGATTCTTTAGATAAAGCGACCTCTTCCTTCGAAAAGTGTTTGAGAACACAGCTGAAAAAAATGCAGGAAAATTAGGCGCTAAATCAGTCCGGGAGTGTACGAACTTAAGACCATGTTCGACGAAGAGCTCCAACGCACCTGGAATGCAGGCAACCTCAAACAGTACTACTACTAGGCGCACCTACAGTCGCCGAAAAACAAAAAACTATCCTTGTTATATGAATTACGATCAGCTTGACCCCCAAAAAGGTACGTAGGCATAAAAGGCGCAGCTGTAACTTTACATCAGATTAGTTATATTGTTTTTATTAAGGGCTTTCTCGGCACCATATTAGTTACAATATTTAACCAGCATCGTCTTTTACCATGTATTCAACTTTACATCAGCTAAAATCGACTAAGAACCAAATAAAGAGTATAGAGTTTACAATTCTAATACCAATGTCGGCACCTTGGCCAGGTGCGCGACAAAAAAAAAATAAAACAACACAAACAACAAATCTAACGCACTCCACACGAAGTATGAATATAAGTCGAGCTCCTGCAAACGCTCTGCGGTCCATGAACCCAATAAGCCACCACCTGTGCGCATTCATGACGATCTAAGCAAAGAATAAATCGGGCTTTAATACGCAAACTCAACGCTTCCCGCTCCTTAATATAAGCCAAGCTACCTGCAAAAAAATAAACTTAACAAAAGCCTATGAGCCCCAACAAAACGTTCAACTCAACACAATAAGTTAAACATAATAACTTTCAGAAGAAACCTACCAAACGAGTTCAACAAAAAGAAAGAGGCCCAACAACAAATAAAGGGCACCCGCACGACATAGCAGCCCAACAAGCGGGCATAAAAAGGTTTTAAAAACGAGCAGCCTCAGCGGGTTTCCCTGGTTCCTCCTCCGGTATTCCTCCTAAAGTGAGCGACATCGATCCCGCACCCAGAACGACATCTGATGAACCTTCCAAGGTCAAACTTCTCCCAATCCTTCGGCTCAGCCACACCCTTTCGATTTGGATGTAAAAGGGAGAGCAGTAACATTAGCCTCTCGTCAAAAAAACTCTGAAAGCTACGAGAAAATAGAAAGTAAGCTCACCATCCTATACCAGCCAGTCACGACTAGCCTCTCGGGAGTGAGAGACTCAAGAAAGTCAGCCGAAATTTCAGCAACGACAACCGACGGTTTTTTCCAAGGCAAGTAGAGGTCACCATACTTCGCTGCAATGCAATGTCATCTGAAGCAATGATGAAAGCGTGCATTTAAAACGGCTCCCTTGCACCAATTAAATAAAAAAAACAACAAACAATAGAGAACAAACAAGACGCAAAAACCAAAAATAATGTAAAGCCCAGATCGGTAAAAGGAGTCACTGCGGCAAAATAGAGATTCAACGAAGCCAAGGTTCAACAAAGTACAAAAACATATATAAAAGGCCATAAGCAGCTTATTCGAGATTAGTGGTGGCAGGACTCACCGGCGTGAAAGGAGTCATCAATTTGCCAGATAGCACGTCAAAAGCAATGTTCGAAACCTTAACGGCCGTTTCTTTAGCTCCCACAGTGATCAGCACCAAGGCAGTATCATGCAGAGTAATCCTCGTCACAATATCTCGCTCTGGAATTTCTGAGGATAGAGCCTGAAACTGAAAGACCCCAACCCCGGCCATCGATGGCCGGAGAGGTTCTCTCGTCCCATTCTGCTACTTAGTCATATTTTAGGGCCCATTCTTTAAGCAATGTTTATTTGCACATTCTGTGATTCGATCTTTAGAGTCTATAAGATGTAAACTTAGAGTAAAGCAAAAGATTCGGTATTGTATGAATAATCAAAGGATTCGATACAACTTATGAGTTTGCATAATAAGCTAGTACAAGTTGTATAATCTATCCTAGCTACCCATATCACCACCACTCATCTTCCCGGCCATGAGTCTCGCGCCTAAGCTTTTCCTTTCCTGCGATCACACTCCTTTTCTGAAATCCAAGTAGTCATCAATAACATTTTGTAACGCCCGCGTCCCGCGATCCTAAGGAGGGGCAATTTGTTTTAAGGGAATTGATAGCTAAATGAGCTTGAGTAGCTAAGCTACTAGCTCAACCAGCTGGAATATGAGCTTAACAAGCTCCGCGAGCTCGACGAACAAGTTAAGTCAGCTACGCACAGCTCTCGGACAGCTCGACCAGGAAGCTCGACCGAACACGGCCAGCTGGACAATAGTGGACAGTGTACGAGTCAGCTGGGGAGCTCGTGTCGGTCTTGGGACGCGGTGACGAACGGGTATGGACGAACAGTCGTGACCGAACAGGCACGATCGAACCGGCATGACCGGACAGGCGTGACCGAACAGGCGTCATGACCGAAGAGGCATGACCGAACCGACACGGACGATCGGTCATGGCCGAACAGGCACGGCCGGACAGGCACGGCCGGACAAGCACGGCCGAGCGCGTGCGATCGAACAGAAACGATCGAAGGGTCTCGTCGGACAGGTACCTTTTGGGACCTAGACTTCGGCCAGAACCCTATAAGTAGAGGGCGTTGCCTTCATTTCCAGACACGACCATCATCGTCCATCGTCCACCATAATTGATTTTGGTGTAAAAGGCTTACAATATAAAGCATCAGCTAGCCTAACTAAATAATTGGATATGCAGAAGCAGACCATAGTATTTTTAACATAAACAGTGGAAGAAGCTAGAGTTTGGGAATCATAAACATAATAACATTGGAAGAAGAAAACTCTGTTAAGCGGACTTTATCATTTCAATTAAAAAACACTAGTGCGAGAGATGCATCTGTTAAACAATTAATTAAACTCACAATAAGTCCAGACAACTAATAATCACGGAATTCAAGGTTACTTCCATCAATTTTAGAAACATATTATAGTAGAGACAAGCCTTGAACAAGATAAAGCAACAATACAAAACAAGTGATATAACATGTAGAGTTGTTTCTAATGCAAATGTTGTTAATTAGCGTATATTTAGACATGGAAAATTAGGGAAGTAGCAATTTCCTTTACCTAAGGAGCAATGTTGTTAATTGCATCCAAAATTTGCTGGTTCGGAAACAGTAAAGGTAAAAAGATGTAGGCCCGATTTTGCAACGAGTTCAGAGTTTGTAAAGGGATTCTAGTTCAATTGCAGAGTCATGTAATATTGTTCCCGTAATTAAATACACATAGATTTTGGAATTAGAAATAGATAGAATTAATTGTCATCTAAAATAAGAGAAGTGAAGAAGCAGGAAGCCTGTAAAAAATTATTTCTTGGCGTTTACTGAGGAAAATGTCAAGTTTTAAAGTGTGGTAATGTATGTAAGTTCCCTAATCACATTGCGTCACATAACCGGATCTAAGACAACTTAACAGATAGATATGTATATGTTACCTTTGCGACGAACCCTCGCAGCACCATCAAATTTCTTCTTTTTATTTTTGCTGAAACACAAATAATGACATGCCTAAATGTTCAATAAAAGAACTAAAAGCGACATCAAACTCATTTACAAAGACAGGAAAACATGTAAGCTTTTTAAGAAACAAACCGATGCTCTCTGTTTCTGGGCCTTCTTCACATTGGTATTGCTCTTTTCCATCTTAATAATTTCACCTATTCCCACAAGAACATATGAATGATCCTGACTCATCATCAGCTATAGTAAAGAAAGGATGCATCTTTGTGCAACAAAAACGAGACAACGGAGAAGACTTGCATAAGTAGTAGTGAAATTATATGCTTTAGTGGAATTTTAAGCGTCAACCAGTTCAGTCGTCGTAGTGAAACGCTATTTCAAGAGATTCGAAGTTAGCTTACCGTAGCTTATAGAAATCAGGAGGCCAGGGAAATAAAGAAGAAGTGCCAACGAAAATTGCAGGTTCTGGAACAGTTAGTAGTAACGTACACCAAAATGTAACAAAGGAGAAGACTTAATAATCTTGTTCTCTGAGTTTTTTGTTCTACTGGCGCCATAGATAGTAGCTAAACCCTATTAACAAACCCAAAGTGAGACCAAAGAAGAGCTTGTACAGAGGGAAGAATGCGTTTATTTGCATCAACCTGCAAATGAAAATGTTGTAGTTACTTCAATTGCAGAGACGCAGAGGGTGGTCTTATCTACATTTCAAATAAATTGCAGGTTCTGAACAAGCAGAAACAAAAATCCCATTATTAGCTGTTACCAGTTTTGAGAGTAAGCTGTGTAGAGAAGAGTCGCCCGCCCAGTAGAGCTACGTCAACTCCTGAAAGCAGAGAAGCAAATCGCAAAGCTCTGAAAATTGTATAACAAAGGTGTGTAACCGATGCCCAAAGAGAGATAGATGCATCAGTCGGGTTGAAGCAGTTGATTGAAAAATCCCAGAAATAAGCTACATCAACGAGGAAAATCAGAGAAGCATATCGCCCTATTCCATTCAAGTCCAGTTGAAACAGTTAAACTAACTATAAGTACAGACAATTAATACTCACGAACTGAGCTGAGTACTTCCATCTTTTTTTAAGACATATAGACAGGGCTGAGCACCTGAGTTGATGGAGTTANGTAAGCTGTGTAGAGAAGAGTCGCCCGCCCAGTAGAGCTACGTCAACTCCTGAAAGCAGAGAAGCAAATCGCAAAGCTCTGAAAATTGTATAACAAAGGTGTGTAACCGATGCCCAAAGAGAGATAGATGCATCAGTCGGGTTGAAGCAGTTGATTGAAAAATCCCAGAAATAAGCTACATCAACGAGGAAAATCAGAGAAGCATATCGCCCTATTCCATTCAAGTCCAGTTGAAACAGTTAAACTAACTATAAGTACAGACAATTAATACTCACGAACTGAGCTGAGTACTTCCATCTTTTTTTAAGACATATAGACAGGGCTGAGCACCTGAGTTGATGGAGTTATTGTTTAAAGACAGAGTCGGACGCATCATTTTTCAACCACGTGAGTTGAAGGAGAAGAAAACATTGGAATTAAAGTAGAGACAAGCGTTAAACAAGATAAGCAACAATACAAAACATCTAACATGTTGTTAATTAGCGGATATTGACACATAGGAAAATACGAGAAGAAGCAATATCCTTTAACTAAGGAGTAGAGAGAATTGCATCCAAAATAAATTACTGACATATCAAACGATCATGAGATTTACATTTGTGTTTCTGGTTAAGTCAAGAAGAGTAGAAAGATAGTCAGTATTTTCAGAGGTCAGATAAGAACACTAGACGTAATGAAAATTGTATAACAAAGCCTGGAGAGAGGTACAGAAAAACATAACGAAGTAGAAGACTTACAGTAGATGTAGGTCTACTGTAAATTCCGAGATAGAAAGCATCCTTGCGCCATAGATTTCTGTCTTCTACACATTAGCTTAGCTTTTGTAGATTTTACCAAACATTAAGAAGAATCAACAATTACATGCTTATAATTTGTGTAAGTCCAGACAATTAATAAACAGATAACCTAAGCTGGAAATTATTCAATTGTTCTTCTCTCTGCAGTTTTCTGTGTAGAGAAGACACGCCTAGTAGAGATACAGAAACCCTATTCAAGCTGGAATCCCATAGCCAAAGCTCCTACCGTTAATGTGAAAATTTGCAGGCTCTGAAAAAGCTGGGTAAACAGCAATAGCATTATCTAGAATTCCGAAAATTCCCTGTGGAGCTACATCAACGAGGAAAATCAGAGAATTAAGCAGCAATAGTATTATCTAGAATCAGAGAATTAAGCAGCAACATAAAGAAGGAGAAGATTTACACTAAATAATTCCGAAATAGAGAAAATCAGGACGGCATAGATTCATGTATTCTACACGAAGAAGAAAGAAAGAGATAAATCGTGTTTGCTTTCTCCTAATTCTATAGGTTATGTTCTTTAGAATGTGGGATAAATTGTAATTAATAAAAAATACAAGGGTAATTTGCAAAATAAAAAAAGCTAGTGTTCTAATCCCTTCCTTGCTTCTCTTAGCCTATGTTCTCAAATTGAATCCAAAAAGGGATTTACAAAACTTTAAAACGCGATAACTTTTGCTACGGTACTCCGTTTTGGGCAATTTTTTTTTTCATCT
>NW_010921708.1:0-25803 GCF_000633955.1 Camelina sativa
CGCGAGCAAACAATTCTGAACACGTCTGAGTCCTATCCCTATCTAGGTTTCCTTCCCGTGGCTCGCGTAAAACATCTCAGTGTCCTACCAACCACATATCCCCTCACTGGAATACCTCATGATCACACAAGGATCATATACATGCCATAAGGGACGCCACAAAGGCCAAACAAAATGTCCTAAAGAGGACCGCCACCAAGGCCAAACAAAATGTCCTAAAGAGGACCGCCACCAAGGCCAAACAAATTTCCTAAACAGGACCGCCACCAAGGCCAAACAAATGTCCTAAACAGGACCGCCACCAAGGCAAAACAAATGTCCTAAAGAGGACTGTCAAGAAGACCATCTATCCCGAAGGACCGTCACAAAGACCATCTGTCCCGAAGGACCGCCTAAACAGGCACTCTGGCTAAACAGCCCGCCACAAAGGCCATGCAGTTGGCTAAACAGCCCGCCACAAAGGCCACACAATGGCTAAACAGCCCGCCACAAAGGCCACACACGGCTAAACAGCCCGCCACAAAGGCCACACAATGTCTAAAAGACCGCCACACACGGGCACACTGACTCGAAAGTCCGCCACTAAGGCCACACAAGCCCCTCCAAGGCTCTCCCCGTTAAAATGGACAAATTCTAACTCCCGTAAAACTTTCCATATTTAGCACTTTCCATCTTTGAAAACTTCCCACTTTTGGAAACCTCTATTTCAGGAAACTTTCCTCCAAAACCCCGCCTCACGGAAACTTTGTACCCCGAGCACCACCTCATCTTGTTACTGAGTCGCACAACCAACCATCCCAAGCGACCGAGTAACAAGAGAGATGGGCTGGAATACTCCATTCCCGCTCCAGCCATGGATTACAAATGGGACCAAGCTAGACAAGTTCAAGTCGCGGCTTGCTTCTCATACCACTTCTTAAACCTTACCTTCATTTTCGCCTTAGGCTCCCAAGTCTGCTCCTCAACACCATCACAGTCCCACAGGACTCTCATCAAAGAAAACTTCTTCTTCCGAAGTTCCTTGATCCTCCTCCCGAGAACCCTCACTGGTCTCGCCTCCAAAGTCATGTTAGGCTGAAGATCTTCAGGAGTCTTAGCCAACACCTGCTCCCCCTCACGGAGACACTTCCGCAACATAGACACATGGAAAAACTTATGGAACGCACGCATAACCTCAGGTAACTCCAGTCTATATGCCACTGGTCCAACTCGCTCAATCACTCTGAACAGACCCATATACCTCGGACTCAACTTAGTCTTAGTCAATGACCTGTTCGGATCCCGCAACATGGCCATCTTGAGGTACACTCTGTCTCCTACCTGAAACTCAAGATCTCTCTTCCACCTATCAGCATAATTCCTCTGTCTATCTTGAGTCTCCTTCATGTTCAGCTTGAGAATCTCAATCTTCTCTGAGGTCTCCTGAACAAAATCTGCCCCGAACATGCTCCTCTCCCCCACCTTAGTCCAACATAATGGTGTACGACATGGCCTCCTATACAAAGCTTCATAAGGAGCCATCTTAATACTCGTCTGATAACTGTTGTTGTAAGCAAACTCTACCAGGTTCAGGTGATCTGCCCAATGGCCACCCCAATCCAACACACACATCCTCAGCAAATCCTCCAGCGTCTGGATCGTCCTCTCAGACTGTCCATCTGTTTGGGGATGATAAGTTGTACTCATATGCACCTTAGTGCCCATCTCTGCATGAAATGCCTTACAGAACACCGAAGTGAACTTAGAATCCCTGTAAGACAAAATGCTCGCTGGCACCCCATGCAATCTGACTATCTCTCTCACATACTTCTTAGCCAAGACCGCTGCTCCATCAGTCTTCTTAATGGCCAGAAAATGTGCTGACTTAGTCAACCGGTCCACAATGACCCAAATAGCATCAAAGGTCTGTGACACTGGCAATCCTACCACAAAGTCCATGGTGATCATATCCCACTTCCACTCAGAAATGGGTAAACTCTTCAGCAAACCGCCAGGAACCTGATGCTCAGCCTTCACTAGCTGACACACATCGCCAGGAACCTGATGCTCGAGACCCAAGTAGCTACATCTTTCTTCATCCCGACCCAGTGATAGTACTTCTTGAGATCACGGTACATCTTAGTCGCTCCTGGATGAATAGAAAACCTGCTCGCATGAGCCTCTCTCAGGATCTCCTGTCTCAACTTTTCGTCCTTGGGCACACAAACTCGACCATGCACCAAGATAATACCATTATCTGAGACCTGATACTCTGAATCGACATCCTTTGAGGTATTCACCAGCCCCAAATTCTTCTCTAGTGCCAACCGCACCCTAGTCAGAAGATATGCTCTACCAACTGCTTCCAAACCCAACGGTTCCTGTCAAACAGCACACAAGCTCAAAGCACTGATCTCTCCTACCAGAGACTTCATCTCCTGCTCCTGTAGTAACCTGCCAAACCAAGGAAACTCCTGATCTCCGTGGCATTCTGCAGTCTAGACCAATCCCTGATATCCCGAATCTTCTCCGGATCTATAGAAACTCCCTCTGCAGAAACAATGTGACCCAGAAAACCCATCTCATGCTGCCAAAAACTGCACTTGCTCAACTTAGCAAACAACTTCTGCTCCCGCAGCTTCTCTAGAACTGCCCTCAAATACACTGCATGCTCTTCAGGACTCTTAGAAAATACTAGAATATCGTCGATGAGGATGATGACAGACACGTCCAGAAACTCCTGAAACACGCTGTTCATCAACCTCATAAACGCTGCTGGTGCATTAGTTAACCCAAAAGGCATCACCACAAACTCATAATGCCAATACCTCGTCCTGAAAGTCGTCTTACTCACATCTGCTTCATCTATCGGTATCTGACGATTACCCGACGCCAGATCTACCTTGGAGAACCAAGTAGCACCTTTCAGCTGATCCAACAACTCATCAATCCTGGGAAGAGGGTGCTTGTTCTTGACAGTGACCTGGTTCACACCCCGTTAGTCAATACACAAGCGGTAACGCCCATCCTCCTTCTTAACAAATAACACCGGTGCTCTCCACGGTGATACACTTGATATGATCCTCCCAAAGAATCGACACCTTTGAGTTGGTAGATAGATACACCTTGATTCTAAAGACAAGGAAGCCTCAAGAATAAGGATGGTGGAATGAATGGTTGCACAAGAGTTGCGGAAAGACTCTTGATATACCGGTTTGATCTTTCAGCCTCACACCAAAAGGATCGGATCTCTCAGCCTCACACCAAGGAGATCAGGGTTTTGACTATTGGAATCACACCAAGTAGTCAGTTTTGATTGTTGGAATCACACCAAGCAATCAGTTTTGTTCACAAAGAACAGAAGAGAATCACTCTCAAAAAGAAAAAGGTTTTGATAAAAAGTTGGATATTTTATTTCAATGATCTTACATGAGTTAATATAGGAAATAAAACTTGGTAACAAAGCCAAGTATTAATTATTTTTGAAACTAAAAGACAATAAAGATAGATAGTTGAATGAAGATTCAACTCTTGGTGTTTCCCTTCCCAAGGTGACTCTAGATGCATGTATCTCCAATTTTCGTCACTCTTCTTTGACCACAAAATAAAGAGATTATTTTGGGCTTTCTTGGACTTGAATTAGGCTCAAAGTGGGCTGGACTTGATAGACATCATCCCCAATAGAATTTCCCATGCTCTCTTTGGCCATAAGCTCTTGAATAAGCCCATTAAGTACATTCCTTAGTTTCTTAGCTCTTTGACTCCTTGATCCAATTTGCTGATGAGAAACAACATGGGCTGTATCATTTCTTCATCTTGGGCTTAGTAGAAACACCTCCTGGTTGCCAAACATAATTCTGGAAGCACCTAAACCAATTGGACCTAAAACTCTTCATGTGAACAATTAGATTGACCTCCTTTGGCAAATGAAGTGTATCCTTGTATTCCTTGGACCAAATCTTCTGTTTCTGAGCTTGATGGAAACATAAGAGATCCATTGACATCCTCCAAGTGGTTTCGTATCGAAATTGTGGCTGAGTTGATCTGTGGAACTCGATATTTGGCTCAGACGCGAAACTGGGACTGGGATAGATCCACTGACTTGAAATATCCATATCTTTCACGTATGAACTGATTTTAATGTGCTTCCAAATCTCAGTGATTCTAGGATGGATCAAGATTCCAGTAAAGTTCGATTAATAACTTGAATCTTTTTGGCTTGGTCGGAATCCCCCTTTGAATGCTCGTAGGTCCAAATCGCGTAGCCATGAGTTCACCTGATTTGTAAAATGAATAACTCCTTCATTTGAACTCTGATTGAACTGATTCCACTTCGAGATATGCTCTAAATGAGGTAAGAATGTATCCCAAATAGTCGTTTGGCTGGAAGAATTGATCTTCGACTTCGTTGGTGTTGAACAAGACTCAAGGATCTTCATGGATGGTCTCATGATCATATCATACCCCTCCTCTTCAAAAAGTTTCGTCCTCGAAACTGTCAGGCCATGGTTTGGAGAGTGTTGAACTGATTCTGGTGGCTTCTCTTTGAGGGAATATATGACTCCATATTGTTGACCATGAGGCAAAGTTGTAATGCTTTTAGTGAGACCTTTCTTGGTTCCTTCAAAATCCAAAACTTGCTCTACCTTGCTTGACCATAAATGGATCATTGGCTTTTCTCTCCTTGTTGGTGTAACAGCAGAATCATCCACACTTCCAAGGTTGTTGATGATCAGGCCTTCATTCGCTGCTTCCTCAATCTGATCTTTGCTGACCTCTTTGTGCTTTGGTTCCTCGGCTTCTGTTTGCTTACTCAGTGAATTTGTTATTTCCAACAGATTTTTCTGAACCAGAAACTCCTTATGCTCCTTTGGTGATGGTGACAAATCAAATACAACTTTATCTTCCTTAGAAACAAGAGACGTCTTTTCTCGTTGGTAACTTGGCATGACAGTAGACGCTCCATCATATGGTCTAGAAGTCCTCCTTAGAATATGATCTGAACCACGATGGTGATGGTTGGGAACATATCGTTTCCTCAAAATAGACTTCAATTCTGCCCAAGTCTCAATGGGGTGTTCTCCATTTCTTCTCCTTGTTATCACCAATTGATCCCACCAAGTAATAGCATAATCACAAAATCCAGTGGTTGCAACTCGTACCTTCTTCATCTCGCAATAGTTTTGACAACTAAAGATCGACTCAATCTTTTTCTCCCACTCTAGGTATGCATCTGGGTTGTTCCTGCCTTGGAAGGTAGGAATCTTTGACTTCAAACTACCCATGTTATCATCCAGTAGTCCTCTTGCTTCTCTATCACTTCTTGGTCTCATGTGGCTCCCTCTTGATGATTGACTATNGATCTGACATGAGTTTATATAGGAAATAAAACTTGGTAACAAAGCCAAGTATTAATTATTCTTGAAACTAAAAGACAATAAAGATAGATAGTTGATTGNTTCTCTTCTATGATGCAACATTTGTGGTTGTCTCTGTTGTGCCACTGCTAGAACTTCATCCAACCTCTTGTAGATTGCATTCATCTCAACTCCCATCAACCGTCGCATCTCTCCCATAAGTGCTTGAACTTGTTGATCAGTAGACGTTTTNAAGTGGGCTGGACTTGATAGACATCATCCCCAATAGAATTTCCCATGCTCTCTTTTGCCATAAGCTCTTGAATAAGCCCATTAAGTACATTCCTTAGTATCTTAGCTCTTTGACTCNGTTTTTTTTTTTTTTTTTTTTCAGAACGGGTTTTTTTTTTTTTTTTTTTTACACTGAATACAAAATTAGACAAATAAAGATGAAGAAGAAAAGATAGAAGATGAAAAGATAGAAGATGAAAAGAAAGAAGATCGAAAAGATAGAAAGAAGATGAAAGGTTAGAAAGAAAATGAAAAGTTAGAAAATGATAGAATGAGAGAATACCAAACTCAAGGGTGTGCTCTGATACCACTTGATATGATCCTCCCAAAGAATCGGCACCTTTGAGTTGGTAGATAGATACACCTTGATTCTAAAGACAAGGAAGCCTCAAGAATAAGGATGGTGGAATGAATGGTTGCACAAGAGTTGCGGAAAGACTCTTGATATACCGGTTTGATCTTTCAGCCTCACACCAAAAGGATCGGATCTCTCAGCCTCGCACCAAGGAGATCAGAGTTTTGACTATTGGAATCACACCAAGTAGTCAGTTTTGATTGTTGGAATCACACCAAGCAATCAGTTTTGTTCACAAAGAACAGAAGAGAATCACTCTCAAAAAGAAAAAGGTTTTGATAAAAAGTTGGATATTTTATTTCAATGATCTTACATGAGTTTATATAGGAAATAAAACTTGGTAACAAAGCCAAGTATTAATTATTCTTGAAACTAAAAGACAATAAAGATAGATAGTTGATTGAAGATTCAACTCTTGGTGTTTCCCTTCCCAAGGTGACTCTAGATGAATGTATCTCCAATTTTCGTCACTCTTCTTTGACCACAAAATAAAGAGATTATTTTGGGCTTTCTTGGACTTGAATTAGGCTCAAAGTGGGCTGGACTTGATAGACATCATCCCCAATAGAATTTCCCATGCTCTCTTTGGCCATAAGCTCTTGAATAAGCCCATTAAGTACATTCCTTAGTTTCTTAGCTCTTTGACTCCTTGATCCAATTTGCTGATGAGAAACAACATGGGCTGTATCATTTCTTCATCTTGGGCTTAGTAGAAACACCTCCTGGTTGCCAAACATAATTCTGGAAGCACCTAAACCAATTGGACCTAAAACTCTTCATGTGAACAATTAGATTGACCTCCTTTGGCAAATGAAGTGTATCCTTGTATTCCTTGGACCAAATCTTCTGTTTCTGAGCTTGATGGAAACATAAGAGATCCATTGACATCCTCCAAGTGGTTTCGTATCGAAATTGTGGCTGAGTTGATCTGGGGAACTCGATATTTGGCTCAGACGCGAAACTGGGACTGGGATAGATCCACTGACTTGAAATATCCATATCTTTCACGTATGAACTGATTTTAATGTGCTTCCAAATCTCAGTGATTCTAGGATGGATCAAGATTCCAGGAAAGTTCGATTCATAACTTGAATCTTTCTGGCTTGGTCGGAATCCCCCTTTGAATGCTCGTAGGTCCAAATCGCGTAGCCATGAGTTCACCTGATTTGTAAAATGAATAACTCCTTCATTTGAACTCTGATTGAACTGATTTCAGTTCGAGATATGCTCTAAATGAGGTAAGAATGTATCCCAAATAGTCGTTTGGCTGGAAGAATTGATCTTCGACTTCGTTGGTGTTGAACAAGACTCAAGGATCTTCATGGATGGTCTCATGATCATATCAACACTAGAACGTATGAATCCCTTGCTCCATAAATCCTCTAGCTGCTTCCTCAGCTCAACTAAACAAATACTCAAGTATGCCGACATCAACTCGCCGCCACCTAAATATCAACCCTCTTGTTCGTCCAAGAAACTCTAGTAACTTACCACTTAGGGAAACTTCCGCAAGATAACTTATTTCAGAAATAGCTTTTCCACTTGGCAATTCTCCACAGTAAATCATCAATACGAGCGTAATAAAACAAACAAGTACCATACGTTCGCATATTCTGATTCACCGCGTCAAATACTTTGCAGGCCGCTAACTCAAACCACTTGACTTATTCCCTCCAACAAGCTTACCAAAACCTTGAATCTAGCAACCCTGTCCATCTCCAATGAACTTCATCCAGCATCGTCGCAACGATTAGTTTATCCTGCCATGAAGGCTTCTCGTGAACTTATGTATCTGGCAAACATGTCTTTCCCGGCTCAAACCTGCTGTAACTTCCCTTCTCGGGACTCCAGCACCACCGGCCTCACAATCCTGGCGCACATCCAAACATTCATAACCGCTCTTGTCATAAAACCCTCTCCCAATGGTCAACACATCCAAAACCCGAGATTAAACCACCGTCAATCTCTTGAGGTCTACATTCAATCGTTATGTTTATACTCACGTCCTAGGCATTGCTTGCTCCCAACTCCTCTACCCTTAGGTCGCAACCTTCGAGCCATACCGATCTCACTCTCAGATCAGCGTCTTCGAGTTATACCGTCTCACTCTTGGACCACAATCCTCAAGATCTCGGTATCAGGGGAACTACTCATCCCCTCAGGAGAACATCATCCCCTCTGCCACTCTCAGAGCCCTCAGCCCCTCGAGCTATCGGTATTCAAGGGAATCACCATCCCCTCAGGAGCAACAATCCTAAACGACTATAAACATCTCTCGACACAAAGTACCTCCTATGGTCCGAGTATAACATTGGAATGTTACACCTGCCCACTCAACTTCCAATATCCAACTGGATTAANATGAAGGCTTCTCGTGAACTTATGTATCTGGCAAACATGTCTTTCCCGGCTCAAACCTGCTGTAACTTCCCTTCTCGGGACTCCAGCACCACCGGCCTCACAATCCTGGCGCACATCCAAACATTCATAACCGCTCTTGTCATAAAACCCTCTCCCAATGGTCAACACATCCAAAACCCGAGATTAAACCACCGTCAATCTCTTGAGGTCTACATTCAATCGTTATGTTTATACTCACGTCCTAGGCATTGCTTGCTCCCAACTCCTCTACCCTTAGGTCGCAACCTTCGAGCCATACCGATCTCACTCTCAGATCAGCGTCTTCGAGTTATACCGTCTCACTCTTGGACCACAATCCTCAAGATCTCGGTATCAGGGGAACTACTCATCCCCTCAGGAGAACATCATCCCCTCTGCCACTCTCAGAGCCCTCAGCCCCTCGAGCTATCGGTATTCAAGGGAATCACCATCCCCTCAGGAGCAACAATCCTAAACGACTATAAACATCTCTCGACACAAAGTACCTCCTATGGTCCGAGTATAACATTGGAATGTTACACCTGCCCACTCAACTTCCAATATCCAACTGGATTAACACCAAACAGAGAAATATCTGCTCCAACTGCATATGTCCACCTATCCGCCTCTTTAGGCCCGATACTCCTTGATAATAATCTCATACCGGTCATCTACAACCGCTCCATCCTCCTAACATAAGAAGGAAAGTCCTCAACATCCGCAGCCCTCGGCTACACCCCGCCACATGCGGTACAACTGGAGCCTGCACTGGTACCCCTCACGGTCACCGCTCCAACAGCACGTCAACAGATCTGCCAAGCTATCATCTCGACCCTGGGCTTCATCCGCTGCAACCCCACACCTGGGTTCCCAGCACATCCGGCACGCTCACCGGCTGAAACCCTCTCTGGTCCCTCCTGATACGCTTGCGATCCTCTGACATACCTCTTCGTGGAACTCTAGACCACACACTCGCTGGCCTCGGGAACTCGTCCGACCACAGCCACAACAACGCCCATGTCCACGACCAGCAACTCAAACACCTTTAACCACTGCACATCCAAGAACAGAGGCTAACAAGCAATCTTAACATAACACCAAAAACACAAAAACACAAACTCACCGTGGAATCACACTGTAGGCTCGAAGAAGATGTTCTAGGAATCCATGCCACACACAATTGACTAACTCACATAATCAATCAAGACATGCAATCCCAAACATCACAACAGAAACCTAGTGAACCCAAACCTAGAACCGTAAGGGCTCTGATACCAAACTGAAAGGACCGACCTTTTTTTTTAAATAATAAATAATAAATAAATTAATATAATAATTAAACTACAACTAGTGGTCTGATACCCACTAGCCACCTAACCATAATCACAATCAACAGCAGAAAACAATACCATTATCCAATAAATATCCAATAAATATAAATAACCAATATTCAAGACATAGCCGATATCCAAATAACCAATCATCAAAAAACATGGAACCAGCAACCTAGCAATGTTTCTAATGACTCAACTCTAGCAACCTAGCAATGCCAGACAACATCCAATCGAGTCCCTAGAACATCCTCCTCTTCATTGCTTTGATTCCACGATCACATTTTGCCTTTACCTGCACCACAAACACATATTGCAATGCATGAGTATTTTATAAACACTCAGTAAGGCAATCCTCCCATCTACTGGGCTATACACACAAGCAATAGAGTCATCTCTAACCATCAAACAACAGTCAACAAACAACAAACGACAAACCAGGACTCTGCATCGACCGATGCCAACATGCATAGACCGACATCACATGGGGATGCATCGACCGACACAGAAGCTGCATCGACCGATGCAAGTTACATTTGCATCGACCGACACCCAATCTGCATCGACCGACGCATGCTCGACATAACACAAAAATCCTAGAGTTTTACGCGCCGTCCTCGCACTTGCATCGACCGACACAAGATATGCATCGACCAATGCAATGCCGAGCATCGCGTTTTCCCCGAAGCTTCTCGCCGGATCTTCGTTCCTACAACCACAAAACTCGATCCCAAGCCACAAAAAAGCTTCCTAACGTCATTAGCAACGATCTAACAAGTCTAACATCACACAACAAGCAGATTAAAGAGTTCTCTAGCTTAGATAAGGTATGGTCCTGAATCTGAACCTCAAACAAACACTAGAACACTCCTAGCAAGCTCCTACAACATTCTAAGCCTCAGATCTCACCAGAAAACGCCACAAATCTCCCAAAATCCTCAAGAACGCTCAAGAACAGTTTTCTCTCTTTTCTTTCTCTCAAAATCGGCTACCCACGACTAATGAGACCAAAGAACGATTTCAGGGTTTTCCTTTCCCCTGTGCCCAAAACGCAGCGTTTAACTTAAGTCAAAACGCAGAAACTTGAACATGCATCGACCGATGCAACATCTGCATCGACCGATGCAACTCCCAAACCGGGATTTCGATTCACGGATGTTACAGCTATCTCATTTCTCTCCTAACCTGAAGAAGGGAAAAGAGAAGGGGGTGAGTAAAACGAGTTTAACCAGTGGGCAGAGTTGATCTCCACTGAGTAAATTCGTTTTACTCACCCCCTTCTCTTTTATGAAATGAACCCAAACCAAATTGTGTTTTTTTCTATATAAAATTCAACGGTAATATTAAAAACATAGAATATGGACAAATTTCCAAATGTCATGTAGGAGTTTCAAATTTCTTGAACTGGCTATGTAGAGACTTCAAAATTAGTTTGGATTTTAGCTTGGAATTCCTATATATTTTTTACAAAACAAAAATTCTGGTTCCATTCATTTTAAATATTAGAGAACCCCATAGTCATAGCGATTATTAGATTATATGTTCTTAAATATTTTAAGGTATATATATTAAGGTCATAATGTTCCATTTCAAATTTTATCAAGGTTTTTTAGTTGTGAACTTGTGATAGTTAGTTAAGCTTTCATGACATCATATTTCCTTTAAATGTCAAATAGAGTCTCAACTGTAGATTTCCATAATTGGTCAGTAGTTAACAAGTCACTTGAAACGTTGAAAGTTAATTTAGTGACCACACGAAACCTCCTAGGTGTATATTAATAAAGGTGAAGTGAAGATATTAAGAAAATAAAGGAAGACAAAAATAATGGAAAAAGATATATTGATTGTTTATGTATCGTAACGTTTATGGTTATTATGAATGCACGTCTAGAAAATAAACTTATATATATTTCTTGTTTTAAAAAATTCCACCTAACCGATTATATCTAGTAAAATTGCTGTACCTATTTTATCTACCTCAATTAATGACTAATTAGGATATATCCCGTACTTAAAGCACGGGTAAATATTTTTAAAAATTTTATAATATAATAATAAAAATTATTGTTTTTTTTTAAATTGTATTGTTTGAGATAGTATTTATTTTTAATTGTTATGTAAATCTTTTAGTCTATTTGAATACTAATAATTTTAGAACATTATAGCATTTTATTTTTGACATATTAGTACAGTTTTATATTGTTTATTTGTTGTATTTGCATCATATTTTTTGAAATATAAATATAATTTTAATATTATAATTGTGAGTAAATAAAAATTATTGATTTATCATCTATATAAATTTAGTTTTACCAACCCGCCAATGTAGAAATTAAAACACACATTTTCATACATTGAGTAATAAATCTTCATTTAAAAAAAATTCAAATCACAACATATGCAGAAAAAAGATATACATTTTATTAATTATAAGTATTATATGAAAGTTCTAAACAATTTGTAAATAAAATAAAGATGATAGGAGAATCATAATTTGAAATCTTAACAAAATCTTCGAATTTAGTTATTAAAAATAATAGTATTGTTTACTTGGATATAAAATCTTAGTTTTTAAAATTTTGATTGGTTTATATATTTTTAAAAAAATTAATTAGTAATTTCGTCTATAATTTATTAGAGAGATAAAATATTTTTTAGATTTTTTTAAATTTTTTAATATTTGATATGTAAGTGTTTTTTTAATTTAATTATATTTAATTAAATTAGTTAATTAAGCTTAATTAATTTTTTCTAATGGCAATTGAATGTAATTTTTTACACATTTGAAGGTTAGTTTCATATTTGTACTTCTCAATTAATATAGTAGGATTCCTATTTAATATTGATTATCTAATTATGTCTGTGTAGTTTAATTATAACCTTTCTAATCTAATTACTTCTAGCTTAAATTTTTGTATACTGATTATTTTTGGAGCTAAATATAAATCTTTTTTTTTGTTATACAGATATTTAAATTAAAAGTTTGTGATGTTTTACAATAACTAATTGTAACATCTACGATCCAAGAGTGTTCTTGGGATGGTGTGTCGATCGACACCAACATCTGCGGCTTAGCCGATTTCAGTTTTAGACTGTCAGTTCGATGTGGTTTGATTAGAAAAATCCTAAGGTCAGATATATAAGGGGAAAACTTGACATTTTAGGGAGTTTTAGCCACTTTCCATCGTTCCAAAGGGTTTAGAAAAGAGAGAAAAGTTTTGTAAGAGTTTTTGAGACTTCTTGGCCATTGTTTGAGATATTCCTGTGGAGTAGAGATCTGATGTGATTCTTCAAAGGAATCGACGATCTAAGGTAGGTAGACTGATAATCCTAGAATTCTTATGGCTCACGAAGCTAGATGATAAGGCGTGTGATGAACTCGAAAATCCTTATACCCCTAACTCTCTTAAAACAAACTAAACAAAGCAAAGCGGTGGAACTTTACATAGAAGCTTCGCAGAGACAGATGACAAGACATGAGACGAATCCCAAAAATTATTTTGCCCTAGACTCTCTTATAACGACTCTTCAATCCTCAGCTAACAAATGGCAACGTCAAGTGCGGCGGAATCACTTGATATACCGAAAACTCTTTGATGTAGCCCACTAAGAAGAACTCTTTTATGTAACCCACCAAGGAGAACTCTTTGATGTAACCCACCAAGGAGAAAGAACAAGTTCCAAAAGGAACAAAGGAGTTTACCACTCTCAAATTAAAGATAAAGATTTGATTGATTGATTGATTGATTGACTGATTTCTCAAATGAGATTACATGTGTTTATATAGAGATAAGAAACTTGGTAACAAAGCCAAGTATTAATTGTTCTTGAAACTAAAAAGACAATAAAGATAGTAAGTTGAATGAAGACCCAACTCTTGGTGCATATTTCCTTCCCAAAGTAAGTTGAACTTCTATTTTCATCACTCCTCTTTGACCACAAAATAAAGTGAATGTTTTTGGCTTTCTTGGGCTTGTATTAGGCTCAAAATGGACTGGACTTGCTGGACATTGTAACAACCCGTCCTGTGGACCCCACTAGCCCCCTGCTACCTTGCCCCCATAGGCCCTAAGCTGGCCCTGCAGGGCATCGATCCTAACCCCTCACCGTGGAAAGGAACTCACATCCAAATTCACCAGTAGGTTATTGGTGCGCCAGCCGTTCCTCGAACCCTAGTCCCCACCCTTTAACAACCTTCCCACATGACAAGCTGTCACCAATTGATCTGCCAGCTTAGAGCCTACGGGGGTAAGCTAGCGGGAGGCTAGTGGGGTCACGGGACGGGTTGTTACAAACATCATCTCCAATTGAATTTCCCATGCTCTCTTGGGCCATAAGCTCTTGAATTGACCCATTAAGTGTTTCATTGATTTTCTCTCTCATTGACTCTTTGGTCCAATTTGCTGATGAGAAACAACATGGGCTGCACCATTTCTTCACCTTTGGGCTTAGTAGTTGCCAAAAATAATTCTGGAAGTACCTAAACCAATTGGATCTAGAGCTCTTTAGGTGAAGAACCAGATTGACCTCCTTTGACAAATGAAGTGTATCATTGTATTCCGTGGGCTAAATCTTCTGTTTCTGAGCTTGTTGGAGACATAAGAAATCCATTAACATCCTCCAAGTGGTTTTGTGTCGAAATAGATGCTGAGTTGATCTGTGTAATACGATCTTTGGCTCAGACGTGAAGCTGGGACTGTGATAGATCCGCTGACTTGAAAATATCCATATCTTTCACATATGAATTGATCTTAATGTGATTCCAAATCTGTGTGGTTGTGGAATGGATCAATATTCCAGAACAGTTTGGTTCATACCTTGAATCCTTCTGACTTGGTCGGACTCCTTCGTTGAATGCTCGTAGGTCTAAATCGCGTAGCCATGATTTCACCTGATTTGTAAAATGAATAACTCCTTCATCCAAACTCTGATTGGACTGATTCCACTTCGAGATATGCTCTAGATGAGGTAAAAATGTATCCCAAGTAGTTGTTTGGCTGGAAGAATTGATCTTCGACTTCGTTTGTGTTGAACAAGCCTCAAGGATCTTCTTGGATGGTCTGATGATCATATCAAGATCTGAGGTTGGGAACATGGTAGAAGCTTGCAAGAGGCTGTTTTCGTGAGTTTATGGTCATAATCTTCTTCGAAAGAGGTGAGTGCATGACCATGGCTTATCTAAGCTTGAGTTCTCTGATTTTCGTGTTTATGTGTTGTGTGGTTGATTCCTGTAACGCCCGTGTCCCAAAGAAAAGTGGAAGAACCGATCAATTTATGTGAAATCATGAAATTGCCCGATTTGGTTTAAGTTCACCCAGTTTAGAGCTGGTTTTGGGAAACCCTAAGTGATGTATTTATAATGATATGGACGCCTTTTCTCTCTATTTGGTCGTGGCTGTTATTCAATACCTGTGTTGAGAGGAAGAAAGAGATAGAGAGAGAGGAGAGAGCCTGTTGTGGTGTGAAGGAGATTAAAGGAGAAGGAGCAGAATCGTTAGGGTTTGGGAAGAAACAGTTTCTATATATCAAATCGTTCTCATAGGTAACGAAATTTAGTAGAGTTATTCCCAAGCCTTTCATCGTCATTCTCTTTTTTACAAAAGTGGATTTGGATTTAAACTCGATGAGTTATTGGCAGTTTCGTGAGACACGTTTTCTCAGACGCGAATTGGGACCATCGGGGATTGTAACTGAGATCGTGGTCTCTTCTGGTTTCTGATCGGCATGATATTTTGTGGAAAGCTTTGTGACGTCTCGGACTAGCTTTTCACCGGAGGGATTTGATAGGTAACGGTTGGTTTTTATTTTAGGGTTTCGTCTTTAAGATTGTTCTTTTATGATGTTTTTGTCCAGTTTGCTTCAAGGTTATTTTTTGTTGTGTTACTTGTTGTAGGACGTTTCTGTACTGTTTCAGATGCAAGGAGAATTTCTCCTGGTTGTATTTGTTGTTAGAATCAGCTTGATAAGGTGAGTGCGTGACCATGAGCTTATCTGAGCGATTGGGTTGTATGACTTGTTTTGTGTGATGATATGTAGGTGTGGTGAATGTGTTATTGGGTGACTTGTGCAATGAATGGTTTGTTATGTTTTATTTGTGGTTGTACTCTCAATTTGCTTGTGTGTATAGCTTGTAGATGGGAGGATCGCCTCACTGGGTATTTCTGGTAATACTCACGCATCTCAATTGTTGTTTGTGGTGCAGGTAATGAATGTGTAGCGTGGAATCATGGCAATAAGGAGGAGGATGATCTAGGGTCTTGGTTTTGTGATGTTGGTTTTTAGTGTTTGTGCTGATGGAACCTTGGATAGAGTTATGTTAGGTTGTTGGATAGAATGGTTAGGAATGTTAGTGCATTGATGATATGTTGGTTCTGTATTGTTGGTATGTTTCCGCTGTACATATTGGTTGTTGTTGGTTTATAGTTGAATTGTGGTTTGGTTGGTTTATTTAAGTAGTATGGGATTCTTAATTATATTTTGTATTTTTTTTTTTTTTTAAACGGTCGGGTTGTTTCAATTCCTTTGTTTGTTGGGTGATTTTCGTGGTTCTTGAGACTTTGTGAGACTCATGTGTGATCTTGGATTAGGCTTAGTGCACTTAGGAAAGAAGATCTGGCTTGGAACTTTGAGGAAGACGATGCTCGACATTAATGCCGGTCGACACTAATGCGAGGACGACGCGAGAAACCTAACGAGCGTCGATCAACACCATGTGGAGGTGTCGGTCGACACGAATTAGGGTTTTTAAGAAATTTCGAGCAGGTGTCGGACGCCACCAAGAGGGTGTCGGTCGATATCAGGTGGCTTGCGTCGATCGACACAAGGAGTGTGTCAGTCGACACCAACCTTTGTCAGATGTCAGTGTCGATCGATGCCAGGAGGGTGTTGGTCGACACCAACCTTCAGTAGCGGCTAAACTTTGTTTGTTGCCTGGTTTGATTATGTTATTTGTTGTTTGTTGATTGGAGATCTCAATTGCTTGTGTGTATAGCCCAGTAGATGGGAGGATTGCCTCACTTGCCTCAATGAGTATTTGTGATAATACTCATGCGTCTCAATTGTTGTTTGTGATTCAGGTAAAGGCAAGGTGTGATCGTGGAATCAAGGCAATGAAGAGGATGATGTTCTAGTGGCTCGATTGGTTGATGTCTAGCTTCGGTTAGGTTGCTAGAGTTGAGTTTTTAGAATGTTTCCTTGGTTTATGTTATTCTTTTAGAATTGCTGGATAGTTTGGTTTATTGTTATTGGATTAGTTGTTATTGGTTTCATTAAAATATTCTGGTTTAACGATGATTTAAATCCCTTGTTATGTTTTATTGGGGTTAGTATGTTAGTGAGTATAGGATCACTAGTTCAATATTGTCTTAAAAACAAAAACAAAAAATAGGTCAGTTTGTTTCACTAATGTACAAACTTTTAATGAAAATCGTAAAATTTTATTTTAAAATTATGTTCTTATGTGTTTACCATAATTTATTATGTTTTTATGTGTTTACCATCATTTTAAAGTCAATACTATAATTTTATATTTTATTTGATATTTTTCTTTTAACATAAATAGAGTTATACATATATTTAGTACTATATATTTTTATTATAATATTAATTTAATAAAATAATCTTAAAACTAGTTTCCGATTAATTTCCGTTTAATCACTGTCTCGTTAGGCGCTAGGCCCATTCCAACTGCCCAACTAGCGTCTAGCGATTTCTAAAACAGGATTTATACTAAATAAATTAGAATTATATTATAGTGAACTAATTTGCTTACTACCAAATTTTTTTTTTGGGTCGCTCTGTTCAGCAAAAAAAAAAAAAGAGAGAAAAAACCCTGCTCAAAGGCACATGTTATCATTCCATACTCCAAAATTAATTATGAAATTATAATGTTACATTGTTTCTTGTCTAGTTGAGAAAAAAAAAATTATGCCACTACAACAATTAACTCAAAACTTATGCATAAAGATCGGCATCTACATTTACACTTTGACGTTGCTTTAGAATCTACAACTCGTTGCTTTAGAATTCACGACCAGCTAAACTCGTTACTTTTGATACTTTCCCATTCTATATTTCTGACCTATCATGCGTACATGCTATTGGTGAATTAAAAAAATAAAAAGTGACAGTAATATTACAATTTCTTTTCTGCTAATATGAATCAATAAGATTTTAACTTTAGCATTTTTTAAAGTGATTAGGCCTTTGAGAGGCAAACGCTCTCACATCTCTCCTAAAACAGAAAACCCTAGCCGCCTGAGTAGATCTGAGGGGGTTGAACTCTCTGTTTGCCGTACGGCGACGTGATTGTTCTTCTCCCTCCCCCCAAGCAGTTTAGTTCCTTTGGTCTTCACGTCAAGCGGCCGCGATAGATTCATCGGAGTTTCAGGAGTGAGCAGGATTTGTTTTGCCGGCAGCGGTGGTGGGTTCTCCCTCATTGGACATAGTCGTGGATCCAGATCTGACGGAGGAGAAGTTCCGTAGTCGAGATCTGGTTTGAAGACGCCGGAGAGTAGCATCGGAGTTTCTTGTGGTTCACTCATCAAGAAGGACTCTGTGGCTATGGCGGAAGTCGGTGAAGGAGAGGTGGTGGTAGTGTTGTTAGTCTCGACGGTTAACGGTAGGTTCTTTTGGATCTTAGATGGCTGTTGCGGGTTCTGGTTGCAGAGGGTTGAAGTGACTCGTCGGCCTCTGTAACTGCCGTGATTTGTGTCCGTCGGACCGGTTTGAACATATCCTGCTCATGGGAGTTCGGAGGCGCCAGATCTGAGAGAAAGGGGATAGATCCGATGTTTTCAGATTGCTAAGTTAGGATATGTCAACGCAGAGCCGGTCTGTCGGAGAGTTGGGCATTCCGGGAGGTTTGTAGTGGGTTGGTGGCTCGTCGGAGAGGGCCCTATGACAGAAACCGGAATCTTCTGTCTTTGGTTTCTGATCCCTCGAGGTCGCCACAAAACCGTGAACCTTGATTCCGCCGGAACTAGTGCTCTGGCTCTTTGCTTCCCGGTCACATCTTTAGATTTTGAGATTCATAGTTAATTCAGCAGGTTCCGAGCCTTTTTCACTTTTCCGCCATGTTTTCCGTTTACTCTGTTTTGTAACTGGATCTTCAATGTTTTGTTTTCCGGCCCAGCCCATTAAGGGATGAATAAAATTTTAAGTTTCTGTTAAAAAAAAATAAATAAATAAATAAATAAAGTGATTAATAATCAATACAACATATTCAATGGAGACATTAAGAATAATTTAGAATCAGTTTTTTAAAAAAGAATAATTTATAATCCTGGATTTTACTCCCCATAACTTTGGATAGTTTCTCTAGAAAAGCTAATGGTAAATCAAAGATTCATAAATGTCAAGGTTAGACTGAAAAAGAAATGAGTAAAAAAATCAGGTGAGGGATAAAAGAGTTTGAAAGCAAAGAGTTAAGATATGAGCAAACAAGAAACGAACACGTTTGGGTTTAAAGAATGATTAAATAATTTGGTGGGTAAGCTTTTTAAGAAGAACATCAAAATCATAGCTAATTATCAGAATAGAATAGAGTCCACCACAAAGAAATTTTGTTGGGTCAATTTAATTTGTCGGCAACGTAATTAAAGAGAATTTTACTCATGATCTCGCATTCATTCATGTGCAAACATATCATTTGTTGTTACAACTTACAACAAGCTAGTACATAACAAAGGCGTAGTGTCGAAAAGTTTGTGTATTTACTACATACTAGATGATAATCTGCACTGTGCAATGCGGGAAAATATTTATGTAAATTTTGATTTATTAGTTACAAAACAATAGTATTATCTTTATTTGATTTATTCTACGTATTTTATAATCTATAAATTTAATTTACTTAGTTTCATACTCTGGTTTCGACTATCGTCGGTACAATAAACTTAACGACTTACCATTATTAGGTTTTGGGTATATTGCTTAAATTTTTTAGAATTGGTAGAATCAAGAAAACCCTTATTTACTCATGATCCGATTTACAATTTGTAGCGGTATTGAGTCAACGTAAAAAATGAATTAAAGTGCATGAAAATTATATGAGTGGGAAGTAGAATGGAGTATAACAAAATATCTTTGTTACTAAAACTTATTGAGCTCAGTGCAAAATCATAAAATTTGAATATTTATAAGTATCAAATAAGTTAACCCGTAAAATATATATATATATATATGTTTTGAATAGTGTGACATGACAATATATTACCTCTCCTATGATAGAGAATTTAGTCGATTTGTTAATAATCTCTTTATATTAATTTTGAGTTAATTTGTGAATGGGCAAAATCTTTTAGAAAATAAGATCATCAATTGTAAAACATTTGCTAAAAAAATTGTAACCCGCACTGTTTAGATAGTGGATCTTTAATAGTTTTATGTGGATAATTATTATTTTTTATTTCGAATGATCAGAATAATTATTTAAGGAAAAATAATATTATGATTGATCATAATTATTCTTTACAATTTTCTAGTAAATAATTTTTTGTAGATGTTTTTGAAAAATTAAGGTTAAAATAATGTGTAAGAAAGATTGGATTTCTTGTTATTCAAATATCATATGTTATAATCTAATATTAATGTTATGAATAATTGTTTTATTGATACTATTGACGAAAATATATATTTTTTTTTTAATTGATTAAAATATCTTTATTATAAAATTGAGATTTTCTGAGTTGATTTATGAATAAATGTATTCTGAATTATGTTTTTGTATAAATTCTATTAATACGGATTAAGTTCAAAATAAAAAGCATTAACTTTTGTAAATTGGAAACACTATACTTTTGATACCTTGTTATGATTTTGATAATTTTTAATCAAAAAAAGGAAAAAATCAGTTGATATCATGATTTAAGCCTCTTCATTTTGAACATTGATTTGGAATGGAAAGAGAAAGAATCCATTTAGGTTGTTTAAGATTTTGATGCACATTGATTAAAAGTTTTTTTTTTTAAAAAGCCTCTTCATTATTTAAAAGTTAAACAATTCTTAATCTATTATATAAGTAATGTGTTGAAAAATAAAAGAAAAACAATTAAAAGAGCAACTATAATGAGTATATATTTTCAGAAGAATATTTCATTCTAGATAGTTAACACATGGAAATGTATAGATAGTTACACGTGCTATATATTTTATAATCTTTTACATTTCATTTACTTAGTTTCATTCTTATTTCAACCTGTTTTGGCTACATGATACAATGTTCAAATCCATGAATCATATAAGTTTGGTAGAATTTTAAAAATAAAACAAAACCTATATTGAAGCGGTCATGTTTAAAATCTTAGTTTAACTCTTTGATTTATTTTTTTAGTTATATATTATATTAAATAAAATAAAATATTTGTGATTTCTTAGATTTTAATAAAATGTTTTTGTGTCGATGTGCAGTTCAAACAAATATTTAATAAATTAGATATAATATTTTCTATTTTGAAAATATAAACAATGTTGTATCTTAGTTTTAAAATATATATGTCATTATTAAATGATTTAGGGATGCATATATTTAATCTTAGTTTTATAAATAAAATTAAGTTTCATAATTTTTCTAAATAGTTTATTATTGTCTTCTAAGATTTCTGAAACAATAAATGAAATCTGTTAAAATAATTTCATTAAATAATTTCAAAAATTTTGGGCTATAAAAAAAATTGTTTTATATTGATTTATTATTGTTCTAAAATATTGTTAAATATTTATAATATATTTATGTGAATCAATCCCCAGAACTTGGTTGAAAGGACCGACCTTTTTTTTTAATAAATAATAAATAATATATATATAAATAAACTACAACTAGTGGTCTCATATCCACTAGCCACCTAACCATATTCACAATCAACAGCGGAATAACATAAATCAATATCCAATAATAAACCAATAATAACCAATAACAATCTGATATTAAAGCAAAGGCAATATCCCAATACCAAACAACAAGAAACATGAAACCAGCAACCTAGCAATGTTTCTAATGACTCAACTCTAGCAACCTAGCAATGCCAGACAACATCCAATCGAGTCCCTAGAACATCCTCCTCTTCATTGCCTTGATTCCACGATCACACTTTGCCTTTACTTGCACCACAAACACAAATTGAGATGCATGAGTATTTGATAAACACTCAGTGAGGCAATCCTCCCATCTACTGGGCTATACACACAAGCAACAAACAAACACACAAACCAGGAAATCAAACATCGTCTCGCTGGAAGGGAGATGTCGACCGACACCAGCCTGGTGTCGACCGACACCAGCCTGGTGTCGACGGACACCAGCCTAGTGTCGACCGACACTGGCTCAATGGTGTCGACCGACACTACCTCACAGTGTCGATCGATGCCCAATTTGCTGGTGTCGACCGACACCAAGTGGTATCGATCGACACTCCCTCTACAACTGCGATCCGCGCGAAGTCGAGAGTCGAATCTCGCTCCCAAATCTCCTCCAAAACGCCCAATACTCAATACCCAAGCCTTATACCTCCTTAGGAACCTGTATCAACCAATCCCAGCAAGAAAAACACACAAACAAGCAACAACAAGCAAGAAAAAGGGAATCAAAGGCTTAGATTAGCCATGGTCATGCACTCACCTTCTAAAATGAAAATGAACCGTTAACTATCAAATCCCTCCGGTGAAAAGCTATTCCTAGGCGTCACGAAGCTTCCCACAAAATTTAAGCACGATCAGATCTCAGATGAAACCGCAATCGATCCCGAAACTCCCGCTGGTCTCAATCCGCGACTGAGAAGAAACGCCCCACGAAACTGTCGATATCTCCTAGAATATTAACCCAAATTCACTTCTGTAAAAAGGAGAGTGTACGAAAATCTCTTAGCTACAACCCTACCAAAACTCAATACCTTTCAAAACGATTTAAGTATACAGATCCTCCTTCTCCCAAACCCTGACGATTCTGTTCCTTTTTGCTTTGAACACCAAAATCAAGTTTACTCTTCCTTCTCCTCTTTCTCTTTGTTTTCAGCGGCTAGGCAACAACAAAACACGACCTAGGTCGTTCTCCCACTTAAATATCACGGTTTAATGGTTTTCCCTAAACCAAACCGGTCCAAATCGATTAAAAACTCAATCTGGTCGAACCAGAAAATCAGTGGTGTCGACCGACACCCCCTTGGTGTCGATCGACACCCTCACCCAAAACACTCAAATTGGTTTGCGGGTGTTACAATTCTCTCCCACCAAACTGTTTTTATAAGATTTTTTTAGTTGAAAAATAAAAACAAAATAATCAGTAAACACTAAAAAAATAACTATATTAATATTTACGTGAATTTGTTTTCTTTTAATAACTATATTAATAAAAAAATCTGTTTTCTGGTTATAACAAATTAATAATAAAATTCTGTTATTATATTTTGTAATTAAATACAGTGGCATTTTGTGTAATATACCACATTGGAATAGGTTTAATTGTTTAGAACATTGCTTAAATAATATAATAGAGATTTAAATGATATAAGGTTTTTTCACGTTTTTGATGATTTCATTGAATAAAGTAAAACTGTAATCTAATTATACTGGAACTAGGATATTTTCTTAATTTACACATGTATTAATTTTATAGAGAGATTTGTATAATTTCATAATGGACATTTTCATAATTTTTCTAAAGCATATATTCAATAATATTCATTTTGTTACAATCAATATTTTTTTCTAAAGCAAGTTAGACATAAAAATAAAAGTAATTATCACATTTAGATCCCGCCACCATTTTTCAATGCAACTCGAGAACAACACCAACAATTTTTATCGTAATAAGATAAATTGGAGATTAGTATCAACCAAACTGTAAATTCAACAAAAGAGAAACCAACACTAGATTTCTATTTCACTATACACTGATAAGACCATATATTTACATATGATTTTTAAAATAATTTTAAATTTACTATTTTAGTGAATTGTGTAAAGATTTACACTAGTCCAACTCAAAAAACCAATAAATGTATTAATTTATAGTTATTATTAGTTTATTACTGAATATAAAATTATAGAAGTTTTAATGTATATATTATTCACAAAAGCTATGTTTAATGATAAAACGTGAAAATAATAAGTAACTTTTAATTTATCATGTATGTTTAGAGTTTAAAAAAAAATGTATGTTTAGAGTTATAACCAAAGTTAAAAGAAATTTCAATCATCTATTAAACAGTAGACTGGTCACAGGTGGACTTGATTGATTCTCAGCTCGTCGATACTTTTAACCTGTTAATCGATTAAAAATACAATCACAGATAAAATTAGATAAACAAAACAACTGTAGCAGAATATTCTTTCAAGTTATCCATGACGACTCGCAAACAGCATAAAACAACTGGAGCAGAATATTCTTTCAAGTTATCCATGACGACTCGCAAACAGCATAAAACAACTGGAGCAGAATATTCTTTCAAGTTATCCATGACGACTCGCAAACAGCATAAGCTACTCTTTCTTTTTATTTGTGCAAAACCCTTCTTTCAGTTAATAGATCAAATGATTACAAGACTTGGAAGTTTTGTAAACTCAAAGTTTACTACAACATTGCTAAAAATATTAGAAAACTTAACATAAGAATAGAAGGGATAATCTGACCAAAGCACCCTGAGATTCAGGAGCGGATCTACGGTCATGTTGGGTGGGGCACGTGTCCCATGCTAAGTTAATTTTTTTTTCAATTGACCATTCTTTGTTATAGACTCCTAGCTCTTTTGGCTATATTGTGCCCCACGTACCTCAACAAGTGCCAAGTTCGATCCTTCACCTTGTTACTTTGTTTTCTTTTTTGCTTTATTCTTCTTTTTTTCTTTGGTTTGCCATCATCTCCCATATCTTTGTTACATTTTTAGTGTCTTTCCAACATGTTTTTTTATCTTTATTATGATTAGGTGCATTATTGTCTATTTATATTTCTAATTCTATTTTAACCCTTGAAAAAAAAAATCATCATTTTTATAATAGTAAAATTTACATTTGAATTTAAAAAAAGTTGGTACAATTAGTAACTTAGTAAACATTTATTATCTACCTTGTAATTCATTTCATATTTTAGTGTTTAAATTTGTCTGATATATTTAGATATGTGAATTCAAATAATAATTTTTACATATAAATGATAAATTACATGTTTATTATTATTTGTAACTGAGAAATTTTAGAATTACATTTTCTAAATATATGTATCATATGTATATCAGTATAATTTAAACCCAACATAAATAATATTTTTTTTTAAATAATATCTTTTTGGATTTCATAGATTAAATACACTAAAATATAAATTTAATATTTATTAATTAAGATAAAATTATTATTTATTTTATATAAATTTAATATTTCAATTATATATATTTTGTGCCCCACCCAAATTAAGTTTCTGGATCCGCCACTGCTGAGATCTCGAAGACAAGAGTTGTAGAACAACTTGCCACAAGCGAGCCAAAGGTAAGTCAGAACCACATTCACAAACGCATCGTGAAATGGGAGAATAGTCAATGTCGATAGACGTTGTGACGTTGTAGACAGAGTCATAACCTTTAGTCTTGCCAGCACAAAACAATCTACCCCAGGTAGTAAAACGGTTAGGGAGTAGGGAACAAAAATTTTCTCCATAAAAGAGGAGGAAGGTTTCACTAAGCATTTCTCTAGGCTCGTAGGCTGCAAAAAGAAAACCCTAAAAATTATATATTTACTTTCTAAACTAGTTTCTACATTTAACAAATTTTTGATATATATATTGTAACATCCGTGAACCGGAATCCCGGTTTGGGAGTTGCATCGGTCGATGCAGATGGTGCATCGGTCGATGCATGTTCAATTCTGTGCGTTTTGACTTAAGTTAAACGCTGCGTTTTGGGTTAAGGAAAACCCTTAGATACGAGTTTTTGTCTCATTCGTGGTTGTGTGGCCGTTTTTGAGAAAAGAGAAAGAGAGAAAAGTTGTTCCTGAGTGTTCTTGAGAATTCTGGGAGATTGGAGGCGTTCCTGTAGAGATCTCTAGCTTNAGCATCGGTCGATGCAAGTTAACCTTGCATCGGTCGACGCAGATCTTGCATCGGTCGACGCAACCTCCACCTGGTGTC
>NW_010921708.1:27089-28530 GCF_000633955.1 Camelina sativa
GACGTTATTTGTCTATGCTCAAGGAGATGAAGGATATGTTCACTGAGAGGTTTTCGGGTGGTACAGATCCTACTGTTGCGGATGCGTGGAGGACGAGTGTGGAACGTAACTTCCATATTCTGAGATGTCCTGAGGAGTTTTGGGTGGACATAGGGGTCTACTATTTGAGTGGTGATGCTGAGTTGTGGTGAGATCAGTGACTGCAAATAGAGTGCAGCGGGAGATGACTTGGGCTGACTTCTTCTTGGAGTTTAACCGCAAGTTTTTTCCTAGAGAGGCATTGGATCGGTTGGAGGTGCAGTTCCTTCAGTTGTCTCAGGGGACACGGTCAGTGTGGGAGCTGGACTTGGAGTTCAGTCGACTTCTTTGTTATGGGGGTCGGGCTTTGGAGTCTGAGGAGACTCAGATCATGAGGTTTTTGAGGGCTCTACGTGATGAGTTGAGAGTTCACTGTAGAGGGCGGAGTTATGCTACGCGTGCAGAGCTGGTTGAGACTACAGCAGAGATTGAGGAGGATATCCGGGTACAGTCAGTGGCGGTAGCTCCAGCAGTTCAGACTAGTAAGGCTCAGCAGCAGGGTGGTTCTAGCAGGGGCGGTAAGCATGCTCAGGGAACCAAGAGGAAGTGGGAGGCTACGCAGAAGCCGAGTGGTGCGGGTTGCTTCGGTTGTGGGAGCAAGGATCACGGGGTTGCTAGTTGTCCCAAGAGGAGTGTTCCGACGACAGGACCTCGGGTATGTTATCATTGTAGGGAGACAGGGCACATCAGGCCTTTTTGTCCCAAGTTGCAGCCGGCAGCAGTGGCAGCGTTGCAGCAGGTGCAGCCTGGAGGTCAGCAGGTGGCACGGATTGAGCAGACGCCACGTGCTTACATGACAGTAGAGACTGGTGGAACCAGTGCCGGGGCGATCACAGGTATAATTTCTGGTACTTAATCTTTGTGAATTTAGTAGGGTCAGATTTTATGTTTTCCTGTGATAAAGTGTTAGGTTCTCAACACATGAGGTTTGTGTAGGGACCTTGTTGGTGGGCGGGTTTAAGTCCCATGTTATGTTTGATTCTGGAGCTTCGCATAGCTTCATTACTCCAGAGTGTGCAGAGTGTGCGGGGATCAGCGGGGATCCTGGAGAGCGTGCATGAGTTGTCAGGGTTGCGGGAGGTGAGTTCGTGAGAGTGATTGGACGGGATAGAGGAATTGATATTCAGATCGCAGGAGAGTCGTGGCCAGCTGATTTGCTTATCAGTCCAGTGGAGCTATATGATGTTATTCTCGGGATGGATTGGTTGCATCGGCATAGGGTGCATTTGGATTGCTATCGGGGTAGTGTGGAGTTTGAGCGTTCAGGAGGGAAGTTGGGTTTTCAGGGTATTAGACCGACTTTGGGGAGTCTCGTGATCTCAGCCATTCAGGCTGGGAAGATGATCGAGAAGGGCCGTGAGGC
>NW_010921708.1:32634-33268 GCF_000633955.1 Camelina sativa
ACGTGTTCAGAATCGTTTGCTCGCGACTCTTGGGGGACTTAGGTTCTCCTAGTACTACCATATTCAGAGACTTTGTGACTTGGGAATATGGTTGGTATTATGATAACCCGTCCCGCGGACCCCACTAGCCCACCGCTAGCTGCCCCAACGGACCGTCCGTGGACCCCACTAGCCCACCGCCAGCCGGCCCAACAGACTCCAAGCTGGCCCTGCAGGGCATCGATCCTAACCCATCACTGTGGATATCCCAATCCACCAGTAGGTTATTGGTGCGCCAGGCGTTCCTCGAACCCTGGTCCCCAACCTTTAACAACCTTCCCACTGGACAAACTGTCACCAATTGACCTGCAGATCAATTGGTGGATACTTATCCTGTGGGAAGGTTGTTAAAGGGTGGGGACCAGGGTTCGAGGAACGCCTGGCGCACCAATAACCTACTGGTGGATTGGGATATCCACAGTGATGGGTTAGGATCGATGCCCTGCAGGGCCAGCTTGGGGTCTGTTGGGCCAGCTAGCGGTGGGCTAGTGGGGTCCACGGACGGTCCGTTGGGGCGGCTAGCGGTGGGCTAGTAGGGTCCGCGGGACGGGTTGTCACAATGAGCCCACAACTTAGCTACATCGTCATGTAGCGG
>NW_010921708.1:34828-49098 GCF_000633955.1 Camelina sativa
TAAAATACTCATGCATTGCAATATGTGTTTGTGGTGCAGGTAAAGGCAAAGTGTGATCGTGGAATCAAGGCAATGAAGAGGAGGATGTTCTAGGGACTCGGTTTTATGTTGTCTGGCATTGCTAGGTTGCTAAAGTTGGGTCATTAGAACATTGCTAGGTTGCTGGTTCTATGATTCCTGTTGTTTTGGATATTGATTATGTTGGAATATGGTTATATTTTATTATTAGATTATTATTAAATATTGGTTGGTTATTTCCGCTGTTGAATGTGTTTGTGTTTAGGTGGCTAGTGGGTATGAGGTCACTAGTTGTAGATTATTTATTATATTATTATTTATTATTTATTATTTTTTTAAAAAAAAAAGATCAGTCGTTTCATATATATATATATAGCTGGTATGATTAATATTTTTTTTTGTTAAAATTAATTTTATTGAATAATTTTAAAACCGTCATATCAGACGGATTCTAATCTAGTAAACTAGAAATCCTGAGTAAAGAGATCTGATTCCTTAGATATTTTTTGATGGGTGAGGTTTGCGAAATGAGAAGTAACATATTTATTTGAGTAAATGGTGCTTAGATGGAATATTATGAATCTAATAACACTTCAAGAGAATCTTATTTTATAAGGGTAAATGTGCTCATGCATGTTATGCAACAATATTTGTTGACAATCATGGAATAAACCAAAATAACCAAAACGGAACTGATTTACAGCTTTTTAATTTAATATAGTCTCAGTTTCTGTAAATTGATAAAATGTAAACTGACCAAAAAAAACTAAACCAAACAGTTAGATATTGTTTTTATATAGTTTCAGTTTTCATAAAAAAAAACCAAAAAAAAAAACAACGAAACCGTATATCAAAGTACCCATCCATAAAAAAATAACATGTTATAGGAAATCTATACAATGAAAGTTGCTCAACTCTCTCCATATGAGTGACATGTCAGCAGTAGAGAGAGAGCCATTGCCTACCCAAATTAAAAGCACCTAAACTAAAAGCAAACATATTTAAAATTAAAGAGGAATTTGAAACATCTTCCATGTTTTTTATTCTTTTTCATAACACAAACAATTTTACTATTTATATAAGAAATTTAGAGAGGCTTAGAATATGTTGATATATTCTTTAAGTAAGTAGATGCATCACGAAAAGATAAAAATGTAACGAGAATAAAACCAAAGATTTGCTTCGTCCTCTTAGGGTAAACCATGAAGATATGAACATATGTTTTAGGCGTTAGAATTTTCTCAATAATTTGAAAGGTTGCAGCAGTGACTGAGAATTTAGTTAATATTGTAGAGAAATTCATGAAAGTGTGTCATTAAAAAAAAAATTGTATTTATGAAAAAGATTGGAGTTTTGTTCACTATAGAATGAAATATAGTTAAATCAATGATATAATGTTGGTTAAGGAAAATACAAAGAGAAAAGAAGAAAATTAAATTAAATTAAATTCTAGAGTTATATTCTAGAAATTGAATAGCTAGCAGGAAGGGAAGTTGTGTATCTTAATTATAACCATTAAAGAGTTAACCAAGTTGCATGAAATTTTTTTTTGATAAAAGAGAATTTGAGAATCTCATAGTATTTTGTTGAGAAGTTTAAATACAAATATATCTAAATACTTAATTTTTAGACAAGAATTGTAGGATGTTTAAATGTTTTTATCTACCAATCAAATGTGCAAATGATATGATTATTTTACTTCGTAAAAAAAATATGCTAATAGTTTTCGGCTACAAAAATCACTTTAGAATAAGATTTAACTTTAAACAAAATTTAGTATTCTATGCCTCCACACAAAAAAAAAATCTTAGTTTTGTTTGTTAATATATAATTTTAATCTTTTAAATATGAAAATATAAGAAGCAAAGAAAGTATTGCAATAAATATATATATTTTATTATATAAAGTTGGGTTTTGAAAGTTAGCCATTAACAAGATTTTGACATGTGTCAAGTTATCAATATGAGATTTTGACATGTGTCAAGTTAATATTCAATAAGAGGAATTTTTTTGATTACAACAAAAACAAAATAATTTGTTTAATAAAATAATAATAATATTAAAGGATAATTATAAAAAATTAGAGAATTTTAAAAATACAAAGTTTTTTAAATAATTATAAGGAGATTATATATATATATATATATATATTCATAAAATTCAAAATTATAATATAATTTACTTATTTTTAATTTTAAGGTATTAATTCTACAAAAAAATAGAAAAAGAAATTAAGAAAAATATACAGTTAATTATTAATTCTAAATTTTGTAAATACTCACTTCTATATAAAAATAGATTTTTTCATATTTAAATAATTTATTCATGAACATTGCTTCCAATTTTGTTTAATTGGGAAATATTTTTTAATGGGAATGTAAATTTTTCTTATTTTTAAAAACCAAATTTTTCTGCTACTTTCTCTTTTTTTTTTTCAGTTAGGAATATGTAAGAATAATATGTTGACCCAAAAAAGGATTAATATATGCGTCTTCTTTTCCTAATACTGAAATTTTAAAAATATTGTAGTATTTTTAGATTATTTTATTTATTTTATATTTTAATCTTTGAATTATTTGAGATTCATATATTACCGTGCTTATAATTTTTTATTGTTTTTTTTAATTATGTCAAATTAATTATCTTCTAATTTATCAACTTTGATTGGTTGGTCATAAATCCTACTTTTTTTTGGAAACATAATTGTTACCGTTATTCATTCAATCCCAAAGGGAGATAACGAGTAGAAGCTCATCAACCTAATAGATGAATAAAATAGGCTAATCAAATACAAGTTTACAACAAACATAGATAGATATATTGGAAAAACATAAATCATTGTTGGTAGATCCATAGGAGCTTAAAGACTGTAACACCTACGTTTGCGGAAAGGTTTAAAAGAATGGATTTGGCCACATATGTCACCAAAATGCACTTATTTTTTTAGTCAAGAGTCCTGAGAGAACTTCATGATGGGTGATCTTCCTGGAAGTGATTGTCGGAACTGTGAGAGTGAGGACAAAACGCAGGCAAAGATCATTTGTTGATTTGTAGGATCAATAAACAAGTTTTTAAAGCCTGTCAGACGTAATAAACCGACCATCGAATATGGATTGGTCCACGGGCCGGGAATAGATGTAAGGCCCACTCAGGAAGGTGGGTCCATGGACTGAGAGTGGACATGGGCTCAATAAGCAAGGTGGCGGTTGAGGCGTTACAGAGACAGAGGCTACATCATGGTGTGTCAAAGACATTTCTACCAATACAATGGGAAATTTAATATTAGTAACTATCAAAAGATTTTGTGACATTAGAAAAAGGTTTTTCATTTCATTGGTTGTCGGAGCAAGCCATTTTAAGATAGCAAAAAGGCGTGAACATGTTCTCTCCACACCGGAGGAGGGCAGATCCAAGGTTCTCTCTATGGTGGAGAAGGTTATCTCCCCAAGGTTATCTCCCCAAGGGAGGAAGGTGGAGGAGGTTGGACGCAAGATTATCTCCCCAAGGGAGGAAGGCAGAGCCAAGGTTCTCTTCATGGTGGAGAAGGTTGGACGCAAGGTTCTTTCCATAAGGGATAAAGGCGGAGCCGAGGTTTTCTCCATGGTTGTCATACATTATTGTAATGATACATCATTGATTAGTATATTATGCAATATATATTTTTTTCAAAATGTTTTTGAGCCATCAATTTTAGTAATTAAAAAACTATGCAGAAGTGAAAGTAAAATAGTTGGCTTAATGTATTCATATAGACATTTTCTAGGTGGTGATAAAGAATATATTTGTAACATAGAGTATATATAGGTGTAAAAATATACTTTCTAATAACATACATAAAAGATTTCTAAATGGATATAAATCAGTGTACTATTATAAAAATAAAATTTATAAATAACATATTACAAATTTTAATATATTTTTATTAAATTTAATTTAATTTATAAAACTTTAAACCCACACATTGGACGGGTTCTCATCTAGTATAGATATAAACAAACCCGCATGTAGTGCAGGTACTCATCTAGTAATGGATATTTTTTATAATGAAAATATAAAAATCGTCTAAAACAATCGAATCGCATCTTTATTGGGCCGGAGAAGTAGGTTGAGGCTTCTAAATGTTGAACAGATTAACAGTGTGTGGCTGTTCGCCTGTGGCCCATGAAAGGTGGAAGTTCTTGGAAGATGCAGTGCAGGTTGAGGCTTCTAAAAGATGAAGATTTTATATCTTTATGGTCTTAAATAAATGGTTGGATCGGAAACAGCAGAAGCTAACAGGAAACACAACCAATGGAACATATTATAGCAATACCAAATATTAAACAACATACAAACTAATCATGAATTTTACATTACAACAACAAAAAACATTTATGATCGAGAAAATTGCACTCATCGCATAAATTCACTTATGATAGCATATCTTGTGAACTAGGTTTCCTATATTAAATTTTCTTTTTCCAAAAAGTTCCGGACAAACCAACATCAGTTGTATCTAGGACAGAGAACCACTGGACCGTCCGGTACAAAAAAACCTAGTTTCTAAACGACAAAAATTTAATATTTCCAGAGAATTTAACATGGTGTATATATTCTCTTCTCTAAGTTCTCTTAAACTAGAAAAAGCAAGAGTAAAATGAGTGAAGGGGAGTGGAAAACACAAGTGGGGTTGTTGTTGAAGTTCAGTAGACAGAGCAATAAGGCAGACAAAAATAATGGCCCAATTGTGGCATAACTCTTTTAAGTTTTAATCATGGGAAACCAGCTCTAACTTTGATGCAACTTACTTTTATATTTTTCTTTCTTTCAGGTTTTTACGCAAATAATCTTCTTACGCTACTACGTTAGTTTTCTCTTTTGACAACTTATTACATTTGTAAAAATCGAAGCCGATTAAGGTAATTTGGTTTATGTTTCTCGTATATAAGATATTCATATATTATATATAAAACAAGTAGAACTAAACTAACTCTAATGTAGATTTTCTAGTTTTAATATTTAATAATGAGAAAATGTACTAATATAATACTTATTAAGTTGAAACAAGTAAGTTTTGAGTGTTCTGTTTGTTAAAAATGCATAAACCTCAGTGTGCCCTAAGCCAAAATTGAAACAAAGTTAAACTAATTGTATAAGCTGGCATTTACCATTGATGTAAAATTAAAAACCAGATAAGTCGAGATGTTATACTTATATGCTACGTGATACGCATATATAGTGAAGACAATGCCCACAAAAAGTGATAGAAGACCATGATAGGGTGGTTTTTGCATTGGTCAAAAGGACTAAGGGAGTCACACATAAGTAGAAATGACGTAAATTCTAGATGGGACGTATGATGTTACGGAAGCTGGATCAACTAACTCGAAGTGTGCTAAGATTTAGCAGATGATGGACAAACAAAGTCTACCAAGGAAATCACAACGCGCGTGTATGGTTAGCCTCAAGCTACGAGATCACATGGCTTCATACGCTAAGAAGCAAGCCTAGGACAAGTAAGCAAAAAAAGATTTGGGTCCAAAGAAACCCAAAAGAAAAAAGTATGTCCCACGAGCCAAAATCAGTCAAACGTTAGTACAACAGATACAATTAAGACTGTTTTGAGTGAGATTTAGTAAATTGAAAGCAGTAAAGAAAAATCACAATTGGTGAGGTTTAAGTAAGGTTCTTATGGTTTTTTCTTTGTTTTTTTTTTACTATATAGTCTAGCTATGTATCCAATTAAGTATGTTGTTAGCTAGAGAACATTGATGTTACATTGTTACTCTTCACCCATCACTACGGTATCAACTATTTTTTTCTATCTCTCGCAGTAGTCGCCGTCGCAAAACTTAAGACAAACAAAAAACATTTTACGTCTTCGCATTTGCTGTGGCCCCAATCAATAGGCAAGGTCTCCACTAGATTAAGGTAAAGGTTCGAGACATTTTTTTTTTTCACACTCTTGGTTTTTTTGTTATACGTACGTACTTAAGCTTTTGGCGATAGGTCTCAAGTTCTTTATCCCATTATTTCATTCAATAAACATCAAATTAATCTTACATGTACGATATAAAGAGTTAAATTACGCGTTATGTACATGTAGATGAGAAGATCTTTTCTGTGCATGTAAACCTGTTTTGGAGATGTCGTATCGAATTGAAATGAAATGAAATGAAATATATACTCATAATTACTAGAAATAATTAATATTCTCTGGCGTGGGCCATTTCAAATGATTCCAAATAAGAAAGAGCCACAAATCACCTCAAACGCTTATGATTATATCTTCATCGTGCCCTCAATATCTACCCAACTTGATCCCCCGACCAATTCTCATCATTGTTTTCTAAATGCATACACATATGTATCTATATTATTGAGTCTAAAATCTAAACAATGCATTCTGAGATGATAACTTCCTAAATAGAAGGTTTAATATGTGTATTAATCAAACTTAACGTTTCATGACCGTCTTCCCTGGTCAATAATGACTTTTTACCCCCTTTTCATTTTTCTTTACATTTATTTCTTTAGAAAAATTTCAGCAACTTGTAAACAAAAGATATATTCAAAGTTCAAATACTTTTTAGTTTCATGTTTATAGAAAATGACTCAATGTCCATTGACCTTTATCAAAGAAAACAAAACGTGACCATTGTTCTCTAACATGTAAGTTTAGTAACCACTTTCTATTTCCACTGTTTCTTTTCGAAATATTCTCATTTTCTTAATAACTAATTACAAAAGGGTTTAAGCAGGATACCTAAACTTCTACGTACATACATCATTTACCAGCACCCTTGTTTTCGAAAGGCAATCAGTTTTTACGAACATCTTCTTCATGAATCATGAGAGATTAGTACAAAATATATGCAGTGAACTTTTGTTCCTTTGAATTAACCAACCAGTGCTTTACATTTGAATCAGAATATCCGGTTTCCCATAGCCAAAAGAATTGAGTTTCTAACATAATTATGTTCAAGAAAAAAAAACCAAGAACTATACGTTTAGAAATCTGGATATTGTGTACGTTTGAATGGAAAATACTTAACAAAGAGGTGATATATCTCATCTCAGCCACAAAACCTCAAAGACGATCGACGATCGACGAGTATCTGAGATTACAATTGTTATATAGTATTATAATACTAGTGGACCATTCATATGTTGGTCCTAATTACTTAGTTCTATATAATTTAAAAATGTATAACGTTGGTCCAAATTGCAACAAAAAGAAAAAGGCAAAATTTGCAATAGAAAGGGACAAACAACCTAACGTTACACGAGTTGATACACTATTTTTTTAACCTAAACATACTTTTACGTAGGATTGACTTTTGGTATGTTATAAAAATGGGTGCTAAAGTGAATCTATTATGTTAATATTTTGTTACACGTCTAGAAAATATAAATTTAATATTAGACCAAAATTTTGGTTACTAAATGTTGTAAAATTCAAACTTTCTAGGGAAAGAGAAATATGTTAAGTTGACTTATTTTTGGTATTTCATTGATTAGAACACCCTTTTTTTTTTGTGAACTTACTTTTGGCATTTCATTGATAAAAAACTCTTATCTTAAACTTTATTAATGAATTCCGGAAATTTTATAGAAATGTTACACAATACAATTTTCTATTAGTGATTTTATTAATCTTATAATTCTATACTATTTGTCTATCTCAGAATATTCTGATTTACATAGTTAAAAGAATATTAGTTTTATTTTCACCAAAGCAAATATTAGTAGTTCTTAATCCAATGATTGAAGAACAGTTTGCCGAAAACTTATGACTCAAATCATTCACATTATACCTCAATATAATCAATCTGATATAACGCTTTTAATTCCATTCTAAAGACCTCTTGAAAATATTCACCAATGTTTATGGAAAAAGCAATCACAATTAGAAACATTATAATTTACATGCAGATCAATCTTTCATGAATATTATATGATTTACGTAAATTCAATTTTTCAATATCCGAAACTATACCACACCATCTGTATATATTAGATTTAGATTTTATTTTAACTACTGTTATATATATATATATCAAAAATCCTGATACATGATCAGGATTCAGGCGAAATCAATATTGAACACCTATGTAACTATTGTAACAGTAATGTGAGACACTACTTTCAACGTTGAAATAAATCACATGAAGAAATAAATTAAGATGACTTGATGATTGATGATTATTGAATTATCACGAAAACACCTTGTAGTATTTTGTTTACTTTAACTAGGTTGAAAAGAAAAGGACAAAATACTAAGACCTAGTTTTTCTATTTCGTACAGACAAGGATGGAGAGCAGTTAATAAAAGTTGCCGGAACATTAATTAGACTACAAAAACCTATAATATATATAGAGGGGAAAGATATGCCAAAGTTACGATGGAACAAAACACATCACACGTGTGAACTGTCGTTATAGACCAACGAACCAAATCCGAATTAGATTCTCTTCAAGACCTAAGAACCAAATTTTGTAACGTATAAAACTTAGACATTATAGATACTTACATTATTTTTTAGATACAGTACTTACAACATGTGTAGAATCATATACCCCATTATGGGTCATCGTAACGTGTTAGACAGAGTATAATCACTAGAAATAAGAATAAATATTCTGATGGAATATATCATTCATAAGAAAAAATAATTCAATCTCAGTGACTACAATCTGATTTTAAGATACTAGAATTAAACATTATAAGATATGGTTTTATAATTATGAAAAATAATAATGTATATATGAAATTTAATTAATTATTGGAATCTGTAGGGCAAACCCAAGGATCAACTGTTGTTGTTGTTGTTGTTGTAGTAGTAGTAGTACCTGAAGAGCCTTTGGTCGGAGCTGAAGAAGAAGATGAGACATTGTTATGGATCTCTGGTCTCTTTTCCGACCGACGGTCAAACTCCGAGAACTGCCTCATCATTAGCTGATGGTTATGATCATCAACCGTTGGATGGTGATTTTGCTGTAATGATCCGAGATTCATTGAGTCAAGCTCGTGGAGAGGAGAAAGTGTTGTTTGATGGTTATGATGATGATGTTGATGAGACAAAAGAGACTGAAATGTAGAAACTTGGTGAGTCTGACTCTGAGGGAGAGGTAGATCTGGGAAGGTCATGGAAGTAGTGGAGTGATGATTGTTGAGTATAGAAGAAGATGAAGGATTCAAAGGTTGATGATGAGGTTTTTGAGGGATTGGACGAAAAGGGTTGTACGTAAGAGGATCTGAGGGAGATCGGAAAATATCGAAACGGCGAGTAGTGGAGGAGACAGGGTGGGAGAAAGGAGAGGCAGGGACGCCGGTGAATTCTTGAACCATAGCCCGGAAGTTAGAAGTGTCGGTGGTGAGAACGGTGGTGGGAGCTCTTCTTGAAGCTCTTGTTCGTTTTCTAGGGTTTCGGGAAGAAGAGGGAGGAGGAGGGGGAGGCGGTGGTGGTGGAGGAGGGAGGAGATGGGTTTGTTTGAGGATGTCATCGGAGATGAGATTGTTTACAAAGTTTAGATAAGTAGCGGAAGAGGAGGAGGAAGAGCCGTAGAAGGCAGAGGAAGAAGGCGGTGGTTGGAAAGGAGGAAGGAAGAAAGAGGAGTGAGCTGGTGGAGCACCAGTTGATGAAGACTCGTGGTCGTCGCTTGAAGATTGCAAACTTCCACTATTACAAGAATCCATATGGACATGGAAGAAAGAAACAAGAACATAAAAGAGAAGAAGATGAGAGGTGGATCTAGGGTTTTGAGAAATGATGCGTATTGGAGAGGAGAAAGAGAAAGAAGAAGAGATAGCAAAAAGGGTTTCTACTTAAAGAGGTTGAAGGGAGAGGTATGGTGTCGCCATTGATGGAGAGAGGCGGTGGCTGGCAAAGAGTCAAACTCAATCTGAAAGCGAAAACGAAAGAGAAGAGAGAGAAATATATCTTTCTTTATCTAGTGGGGATGTGATGAATGTGAAAGGATAGATAGTGTTGGATTTTTACAACAAAATATATATACACACAAAATAAGCAACTAATTATATATATATACTAGATTTATACCATGGGTCTATAATTTTTATTATTACTAATAATTTATATTGTATTTGCTTGTTAAATTGTGGTTGTTTTGTAAATAAAGGAATAACTAAAATTTTCAGCCACTTAAGGAATAATTAAAATTTTCAGCCATTCAAACGGCTAAAATGTTAATATTAATTTTTAACGTGGTATGTGTGACTATTTTTTTGTTAAATTTAGTTTGTTTTATTTAGTGTTTGAGATTCTATTTGGTTTTTTAGTTATTAGAACAAAAAAATAAAGGATCTAAATACATAATAAGTAATTTAAGAAGACCTAGTAATTGAGTGACAGCATTCCTTGACCAATTCTATAAACAGCCAATCAGGCATATCCTCCCCTCTATGCCTTGCGGTAATTATTCCTCTGGCATTACGACCTTTACTGATGAGAAAGAAGGCCATATGGAGTAAAGAGAAGCGTTATTTACACAGAGGAATGGAAAAAATTAAGCTGTGATTAAGTCACATTTTCATAATGATTTACTTATTTTACAAAATCTTAGTTAAAGTAAGTTGATTTGATATGTCAAATATTCTAATATTAGTAGTATTGACAAATAATAAAATAAGGATTTAACCCGTGTTTATGCACAAATTTAATTATATTTTATTAATTTCAACATGTCTTCTTTATAACCCGTCATACTATATAATAACACTAGGTATCAACCCGCATTATGTGCGGGATAAATCGATTTTAAAAAAATAATATGAGTAAAATTATTATTTGAGATTTAAGATACCTTTGTGTAAAACAAAATATGTAAATAATTTGTTTTTTAATTCGAATTTGTATTTATTTTCTGTAATATATGTTTCACCCGTGAAATATTTGAACTTAGAAAAGAATATTAAAATGGTGTCGAAAGTTTTGATGTTTTTTGTGGTTCTAAAAATCAAATTCATGTTTCACATTATTATCAACATCACAATGCTATTAAATAGATCAAACAAAATTTTGTAGACTAATCAATTTAATTTAAACTAAGCCTAAGTTTAAAAAATGCAATGAGAAAAATGTATAAAAGTAGTAAATAAATGAATAATTTTTTATTGTTTGTGAAATGTAATTTACTTCTAATAATTAAATATGTTATGTGAATACATTTCTGAATTTTAATTGTTGATTAAATCTTTAATTTTTTAAAACTAATTAAAAAACATTACCTTATATATGTCATTGATTGACATATTTATGTAAAATAGTAATAAAATATAAGGGCATTTATTAAAAATGACACAAAAGCTATGTGAGTGCGATACATAAGCTTTTTGTGTGAGAGTGTTTTCTATTAATATATAGGGAATTGTATAATATTTTAAACTTTTTATAAGCTTTTATTTATAATATTTCAAAGTTTTTATTAAGTTTATTTATATATCAAAAATATGATTTTATAAAATAAGAATCAAAGTTTTTATATATATTAACATTTTTATCCACATTAAAAATCGAAGCTAACATGTTTTGAAAAACAAAATAGGAATTAAATTGTTGTTTTCTTTGTTTGCAAAGAATTTAGAGATAGAATATCTTCAAAAAACTATAGAAGGTGTTATTAATATAGTATAGCTTCTGTTTCCATAAAAAAATTGATTGCAGTTTGTTACATTTCTAGTAGGAATGAAATGTAAAATATTTAGGAAATAAAATATGATGTAATTGTTAGTTTAGAAAATTTTCTAGGGGTTAAGACTGTAAATAATTTTTTAAATAACTACAACTAAAAGGGCATAACACAAAATGTACTTCAAAAATGTTAATATAGATACTTCGGAGTTAGACGTTGGTCCAATTGTATTCTTCCTTCACCATTATTTTCGTGAAAAGATCATCCAGAAGGACTTAATTTACATAATACATATTTTGAGATTATGAAGGGTTTTTATAATCTGGTTTTCTTTTCTTTTAAATTAGGACGTGCGTAAGTGAATTATAAAGAAGAAGATATACTAAATTTTATTGCTATTAAAAAAATTATTGCTAATATTATGAGTTTTAAACTGTAATAAATATATATATATATATATATATAGATTTTATTTTATTACAAGAAGTAAAAATAATTTCGGAAAACATTTTTTTTAGCATTTTTTTTTTAATTTCTAAGTAAACACTAACTCTTCGAAACTCCCTCATTCCAACCAGTTAGGTTTTAAATATGTCATTCATCACATATCAGCGTCAATGACGATAAGTTCACCCAAAAAAATCTAAAATCTTAAGAGAAATGCTAGTAAACTTTTTAAAAGAAAAAAAAAATCTGGTTGTAGTATGGATATATTTTAAGGATCGTAGTCATTTCTAGATTGACTCATTTGGATCTTGTTGTACTTATACTATTTTGTGACAATTGATTTTGTTTTTATTCATAAAATTTTCGCCTAACACCGGTTATTCCTCATTTTGTCGCTGAGCCATCCTATCCAGTTTGATTAATAATTAATTCAATTAAAAAAAAATTAGTCCTTTAGTTACTTTCCGTCTAATCCGATTACTTTCAGTCTAATCTTGCATATTCCGACCAGTTTTAGATTACTTGTATAAAACCATGTTTTTTGTTTGTAATCAACATTTAAATTGAATGTTTGTGATGTTCAAAATTTTAATAAAAACTGAAAATACGTTTTTAAGTGTTTAGTGCAATTTTGAAAACAATATTAGAGTTTTAGAGTTTTTATGTTAAGAGATCACCCCTAGCCTAGCAACTTTTTTGATTCAGTTTTGTATTCTCAATTAGGAAGAGGTTGGGCTGTAAATCTTGGGTTCGGACATCAATGGGCTTTGGGTAGATTCATTTGCTGGATAGACGTCATTAAATCATTCTTTATAGGCCCATCACCTTTACCAATTCATTTTGGACGTTCATCCAAAAATAAAATAACTCCATCAAATGATTATGGATTTTTTTTTTCATCCAAATGATTATGGATATACTTTAAATTTTATCATGAAAACTTTACACTCCATGTTTTTTTATCTTCGTACTATATTTTATCGATTGTTGTAACATCCGCAAACCAATTTTTGGTAATTTGGTAAGGGTGTCGATCGACACCTTCTAGTGAGGCATCGATTGACACCAGCTGTGGCCGGTTTGGTCGGTTCAATTTTAATTGTCCGGTTTGCGTGGTTGGTTTTGGGAATCCCTAAATCAAGTTGTAAAAGGGGGAAAACGACCTAGGATCGTGTTTTTGTGTTATTTGGCCGCTTTTAGAGAAAAAAAAAGAGAGAAAAGTGTTCTTGAGCTTTTGGAAAGAGATTGAGAGATTCCTTGCTGTTCTTGGGAGATCTAAGGCTGGGAAGGTGTTAGAAGCTTGCTAGGAGTGAGGGAATTCGTTCTTGTTGGTCAGAATCTTCTTGAAAGAGGTGAGTGCATGACCATGGCTTATCTAAGCTAAGATCTCTAGATTTTATGTGATTTGGTGCTTATGTGGTTGTTTCTTTGAGTTCTCTATGGTATTTCGTCGCTGTTTTGGCTGGGTTTGGTCTCTGGGAGTGCAAGGAGTCGGAAGTGGGTAGCTTCGGCTCAGGAGCATGAGATGGAGTCTCTGGTAGGGGAGATCAGTGCTTTGAGCTTATGTGCTGTTTCACAGGAACCGTTGGGTTTGGAAGCAGTAGATAGAGCAGATCTTCTGAGTAGGGTGCGGTTGGCTCAGGAGAAGGATTTGGGGCTGGTGAATGCCTCTAAGGATGTGGATTCAGAGTATCAGGTCTCAGATAATGGTACTATCTTGGTGCACGGTCGGGTTTGTGTGCCCAAGGATGAGGAGTTGAGACAGGAGATTCTGAGAGAGGCTCATGCGAGCAAGTTGTCCATTCATCCAGGAGCGACTAAGATGTACCGTGATCTCAAGAGGTACTATCATTGGGTCGGGATGAAGAAGGATGTAGCTAGTTGGGTTTCGAGGTGTGATGTGTGTCAGCTAGTGAAGGCTGAGCATCAGGTTCCTGGCGGGTTACTGAAGAGTTTACCCATTCCTGAGTGGAAGTGGGATATGATCACCATGGATTTCGTGGTAGGATTGCCCGTGTCTCGGACCTTTGGTGCTATTTGGGTCATTGTGGACCGGTTGACTAAGTCTGCACATTTCCTGGCCATTAAGAAGACTGATGGAGCAGCGGTCTTGGCTAAGAAGTATGTGAGAGAGATAGTCAGATTGCATGGGGTGCCAGCGAGCATTGTGT
>NW_010921708.1:49946-72398 GCF_000633955.1 Camelina sativa
TTGTGACGGTCCTTCGGGACAGATGGCCTTTGTGGCGGGCTGTTTAGCCAGAGTGTCTTTGTGATGGTCCTTCGGGACATATGGTCTTTGTGACGGTCCTTCGGGACAGATGGCCTTTATGGCGAGCTGTTTAGCCAGAGTGCCTTGGTGGCGGTCCTCTTTAGGACATTTGTTTGGCCTTGGTGGCGGTCCTCTTTAGGACATTTTGTTTGGCCTTTGTGGCGGCCCTTGTGGCGTGTATATGATCCTTGTGTGGTCATGAGGTATTCCAGTGAGGGAATATGTGGTTGGTAGGACATTGAGATGTTTTTACGCGAACCACGGGAAGGAAACCTGGATAGGGATAGGACTCAGACGTGTTCAGAATTGTTTGCTCGCGACTCTTGGGGGACTTAGGTTCTGCTAGTACTGCCATATTCAGAGCTTTTGTGGCTCGAGAGTATGGTTGGTATATCGACTTAGGATGACGATCCGGGGGTGTGCTGTAGGGTGGCAACCCGAGAGACGAGTTTGGACTTTTCCTTATATATTATGGCATGCGGGCTTCGGCCTGATGAGGAGCCAACATTTGGCATGCAGACTTAGGTCTGATGAGGAGCCAATAAAAACTCAAGGTTTAGGCCTATGAGTAAAGGAAAGTCCAAAAAGTCAAGAGCAAATGACGCCTGGAGCGTGAGTCTATCGCCTAGAGGTGACCTTCTGTAGATCGGTCGGAGGAGTGCGGGCCGTGGAGACGGTTGCACGGGAGTCCTTGGCTGATGGTTGTTCGAGATTCGAGGACAAATCTAGATTGGTGGGGGAGAATTGTAACACCCGCAAACCAATTTTTGGTATTTTGGTAAGGGTGTCGATCGACACCTTCTAGTGAGGCATCGATCGACACCAGTTGTGGCCGGTTTGGTCGGTTCAATTTTAATTGTCCGGTTTGCGGGGTTGGTTTAGGGAAAACCCTAGCTCGGGTTTTTAAGGAGGGAGCTCGAGTTTTTCTCCTCTTTTGGCCGCTTTTGTCAAAAACAGAGAGAAAGAGGAGGAAAGCTTTGTTCTTGAGTTCCTGGGAGTTTTTGTGAGATTTTCTTGCTGTTCTTGGGAGATCTAAGGCTGGGAAGGTGTTAAAAGCTTGCTAGGAGTGAGGGAATTCGTCCTTATTGGTCAGAAACTTCCTGCAAAGAGGTGAGTGCATGACCATGGCTTATCTAAGCTAAGATCTCTAGATTCTATGTGATTTGGTGCTTATGTGGTTGTTTCTTTGAGTTCTCTATGGTATTTCGTCGCTGTTTTGGCTGGGTTTGGCCTCTTGGAGTGCAAGGAGCGGATTGGAGGCGAGATTCGGAGTTTTTGATCGAAGGAAATCGCTGCTTGGCAACGGTGTCGGTCAACACCAGTTGGGGTGTCGGTCGACACTAACGCGAGGACGGCTCGAGACTTTGGCGAGTGTCGATCGATGCCATGTGGAGGTGTCGGTCGACACAAACTAGGGTTTTCGGGAGTGTCGGGCAGGGTGTCGGTCGACACCAGTATGGTGTCGGTCGACACCAGATTGTCAGTGTCGATCGACACCATCTGGTGTCAGTCAACACCCTTCTTTCAGCTACGATGGATTGCTGTGTTCTTTGTATAATGCCTGGTTTGTTTTATTGATTGTTGTTTGTGGCATGTAGAGATCTTATTTCTTGTGTGTGTAGCCCAGTAGATGGGAGGATTGCCTCACTAAGTGTTTATCAAATACTCATGTATCTCAATTTGTGTTTGTGGTGCAGGTAAAGGCAAAATGTGATCGTGAAATCAAGGCAATGAAGAGGAGGATGTTCTAGGGACTCGATTGGATGTTGTCTGGTATTGCTAGGTTGCTAGAGTTGGGTCATTAGAAACATTGCTAGGTTGCTGGTTCCTTGTTTCTTGTTGTTTGGTATTGGGATATTGCCTTTGCTATAATATTGGTTTGTTATTGGTTATTACTGGTTTATTATTGGATATTGATTATGTTATTCCGCTGTTGAATGTGTTGGTGGTTAGGTGGCTAGAGGGTATGGGACCACTAGCTGTAGTTTATTTTATTATATTATATTTATTATTTATTATTAAAAAAAAAGGTCGGTCGTTTCAGTTGTTCCAATAATTAATATGTAAATGAGTTTACATGAAGAGAAATATCAAACGATGACTTTAAAAAAATATATATCTGAAATGCTAGTTTAGTTCATTAACCAAAATGTATTAACCAAAACCATATAATAAACTATGTTGCATGGAAAATTTTTTTGAGATACGTTTCCTATTTCTGAAACGTTTCGGAAACAAAAATTCACATAAACACGAAAAAACTCACAAAAACACGTTTCTATTTTCGTTTTGGAAACACAACAAAACCGGTTTTTTAGTTTAGAACTTAATAAATAAATGAATTCATTATATGAATTCATTATATATAGAAATATTATATAAATGAATTTGTAAATATATGAATTCATTATATATAGAAATATTAAAATTATGTCTTGGATTTTTGTTGTTTCAAATATTCCTTTGGATATGGTTTTTCTGTTGTTTGGTGTTTTATTTTTTATATATGTGTATATATACATACGTTTCCATTTCCTAACTTTAGAAAAAAATTGTTTCTGAAATATTTAATTTCTGCTTATCCATTTCCATTTCGATGCAATCTAAATCACTAAATACATTAAATACTGGTTTATAATTTAAAAACTAGTTTATAGACTTACAGTAGTATTATACCAGTTTGGAAATGACTTAAACCAAAGAAAAAATAATGAAGATACTAATTTATAGATTTACAATAGTATTTACCAGTTTGCAAATGTATATATATATTTACAAAGCAAGAAATTTTTTTATCGGAGGTTCGTTTCCGGCTTTGGAATTGGAATTGGAATTAGAAGCTTTTGCTTTCGAAATCTTGCTTTGTGGTACGTCCAAATATTCACTTTGAATAATTATGATTCCGTTTTGGAAGCGTACACTTCCATTTTTTAAATTTGTCACAAAAACATGAAACTATGATAGTTTTCCTATAAAAAAACTCAAACTAATTTTGCAGTATATATTTTTGCATACTAATATAAATGACATGTTAAGAAAAATGACATTTCTGGAAATGATTACTTAAATTACACTAATTTTGAGATACTTAAGGTTGTGATGATATTCTTATTGACAACGTAAAATTTGAAACGAATTTTTTTAATTGAATTAAAGATAATTAGAATGAAGAAAGTAATCTAAATTTTTTGACTTTAAATTATTTGATTTTATGTGCTGTAACTAAAAATTGACTTTTTGATTTATATTTTTAGTTGACAGTTAAGATCTATATTAGATTTGTATAGTTCAATATAATTTTACTATGGTATAATGTTATATATGTCATTATTTATGTATATAAATGTATATTTTCAACACATATCTGTTTTCTAATTTTTTTTTTTCTTTTACTTTTTTGTACATTTTGTTTTTGCGCTCGGATTCTATGCATATAGCATTTAATAGCTTAAAATATATTAAAAGAAAAACTGGGATAATTAAATGAAATAAATAAATTTATTACTTATTAAAATAACAGAAACAGTTATTTTTTATACAAAAGTTTTTGTTCGTATAAAGATATGATTAGGTAATTTAGACCATCATTAGTGCAGTAACCCACCATAGTTACTCTCACATTAATTAATTATATAAATAATCATAAATTAAGTTAAGTAAATCTAAGACAACTTAAGCAAAATCACTCTATTACTAGAGAATCTCAAAAAAGTTACTCAAGCATTTAAATAATAATTTTTTAATTTGTATTTATTAATTATCAAACTTTAATTATTTAAAAATGATAAAACAATTATTTAAATTTTTATATTACATAAAATAGAAAACAATTTTTTACAAACTTTAGAATATTAAACATATTTTACAAAATTCGGAATAGTAAACATATTTTATCAAAATGAAAATATTAAACATATTAAACAGAATTTGGAATAAGATTTATTGTGCGGTTGCACCAAATTTTTGCCAGATATGCTCAATCAAGTCTTTTTGCAAAAGATCATGCATTTCTGTATCATGAACATCATTTCGAATGTCCATCATATTATGTAGATTTGTTAGCGTATCTGTAGAATATGATAAATCGACATGAGAACTTCCGCTTCCTTCTCCGTGATGGAATTCCGTTGGATCGTAGAAATTGTAGTCATGTCGTTCGTCTTCCACTATCATGTTATGCAGGATGATAGATGCTCTCATTATTTTTTCTATTTTTCTTTTATCCCAAAAAAGTGCGGTATTCTTCACGATTGCAAATCGAGCTTGCAAGACTCCAAATGCACGCTCAACATCTTTACGACATCCTTCTTGCCATTGAGCAAAGATTTTTGCTTTTCGACCACGTGGAAGTGTAATAGATTGGATGAAAGTTGCCCATTTGGGATAATACCGTCTGTGAGGTAGTACGCCATTTTGTATTGCCGTCCATTGATAACGTATCTTACTCTCGGAGCTCGGCCCTGTAGGATATCATCAAACACCGGGAAGCTGTCCAAGACATTGATATCATTTAACGAACCCGGTGGTCCAAAAAATGCGTGCCAAATCCATAAATCTTATGATGCCACAGCCTCTAGTACGATTGATGATTTACCAGATCCACGTGTATATTGTCCTTTCCATGCAGTGGGACAATTCTTCCACTCCCAATGCATGCAATCTATGCTCCCTATCATTCCGGGGAAACTGCGATGTTCTCCAATATTCAGTAATCGTTGGAGGTCTTCCGCTGTAGGTCTTCTGAGATACTCGTCGCCAAACAGATTTATAACCCCCTCAACAAAATGTAGAAGGCATTTGTGGGAGGTTGTTTCAGTGAGTCTTAAATATTCATCCGCCGCATCTACCAAATATCCGTAAGCCATCAAATGAATAGCTGACGTACATTTTTGAAGTGCAGAAAGACCAAGCCTTCCAGTAGCATCTCGCCTTTGTGTGAAGTATGGGACTCAATTCTCAATAGCGGTAACAATACGAAGGAACAATGGTTTGTTCATTCTAAAGCGACGACGGAACATAGCGTTAGTGTAAGTCAGATTATCACTAAAATAATCATTCCACAATCGAGTGTAGCCTTCTTCGCGGTCTCTCTCAATGTGCACTCTTCAGATTATTAGAGCTGGAGGCTGTCTAGCAGTCTCATCTTGCTGTTCCTCTCTTTAGCCGCTTGTTCTTGATCCTTCATTGCTATTATCTTATCCAACTTAACCACAGACCCATCCTCTACATCAATACTAACAACCGGTTGCTTCCCTTTTTTCTTAGCAGCTTTAACCCCCGGAGGTCTCTTCTCGGATCCATCCTTGCACTCTCCGGGTGAGGATGCTCCTGCTCAATCTGAAGCGAGTTTAGTCCGCTTATGGCTACACTCCTCCGTGATCCATTTCTGATCATGCTTCAGTTCCCTCCAGCAATGTCCTAGCAGAAATGGCTTGCCCTTGTCGTTCTTGTAAAGCTCATACGCCATGCTCAATACATCATCTTCTGATTCTCCACTCTTTCTTCTTGAACTCGCTTGTGCGTAACAGCCCACAAACTTATTGACTCCATGGTTTATCTTGCTCCACCTAGCCTTACATTGTGTAGGCCCTCTTGCATTTGAAACAGATGACCCATAGTTAGCTTTGTAGTAGGCAGCAACCCTCTTCCAGAAACTTTGAAGCCGCTGCTCATTACTTACAACTGGATCCTTGCTTGTGTTTAACCAAGCGCTTATGAGGTTAACATCCTCCTCTGCAGTCCACCGCTTTATTCTTCCAGTCCCTTCGTCTTCTTCATCCTCATCAACCTCAACCTCGACACAATCATCATCTTCAGATGCCGGCCTAAAGTGAAACGGCTGAGAAGAGAATCCAGGACCAAAGTTTACAGGCTGAGAAGAGAGGGTTTGGGTAAAGTTGACAGGCTGAGAAGAGAGGGTTTGGGTAAAGTGGAGAGGCTGAGAAGAGAATGTATTTGGAAGAATCGGATTATCTGGGGAGTTAGAGTCTTTTTGAGAATTCATAAGATCAACAAAATATGTCTGTGGATTACGATTAAGGTTTCTAGGATCCATTGCTTGTGTTAGTGAAAGCTGATTTAAAACGAAAAGGGTTTGTATAGAAAAAGATAATGGTTTATGTTAGTGCTTAACATGGATGGTTTATATTGAGCTCAAGTGGGTTTGGGTTTTCAAATTTAAGTTTTTATCTAAACTACAACAACCACAAATTTATTACATTAAAACAACCTACAAACCCTACACCATCAAACAATAAGTTTGATGTTGAAGCATTCATCAAACCCAACCACTCGACTAGTATCTCTCTAATCAAGTACTATCCGTATTTATCACAACCAACAAACAAAAAGCAATCATCAATGACTGACTCGACTATTACCTAATCTAACACCAAATAAATTACAAACTCATACTCAAACACTTGATCAAACTCATACTCAAACTCATCACTTATTACATTTATAAGACCAAACATAAGCAAACATAACACTTGTGTTTCATGAAAAAACTACTAATTCATCCCAACACACAACCGCAAACAATAACTATCAACAACATATGAAAGCTGTCGTACCATACCTTTTCAAATAAGAGAATCCAATAGCTGTGTCCGCTTCATGAATACCACTCCAAATGATCTCCATTTGACCTTGCACAAACATGTAAAAATAGTCAATATAAATCACATAAAACAGAAACAAAAACATTCTACTCTTAATAAGAACAACAGACTAATCTCATTAAAAAAAGAGAGATGCGCAGACCTGATACAACAATAGAAGTAAACCATGTGCGAAGTGAACCCATCGTGGAGGAGGAGAATCCAACTGAGGTGAATATATCTAAGACAGATAAAGAAAAGAGTCTTCAAAATCAAATCCAATAGAGGAAATGTTTACAAACAAGAAAACAACCAAATACTTAAAGAGACTAAAGAACAAGACATCAATGAATCATGACTCACATAGCCTAGCAGGGAAGATGTGACTAGAAACATAAACCCCATCAGCGTTATCTGCAAGACAAAAACACAAAGTCAGAAGTCGTTAACTCGAGCATATTGATCATACCACATAACCTAAAATGGACAAAGAAGGAATTACTTATACCATGTTTGGTCTGGATATGGTTCAAAGGCAGTAACAGAGAAATAAACATGAAAAGGCAAGCAGAGTAAAAACATAAGTCAGGAGATAACCTCAATAAGTAAAACTAAAAGGAGACTTTTTTAGATACTAAGCGAAATAGCATCAAAGAGATACACTTACGGCATCCATAGAGGGAAGACTTTGACAAATCCAGTCCAAAAAGGTTGAAGCACGTATTTGGCAAGATAAGAGTGATCAACTCCACTGTATTTGTACCTATGAAGAGCTGCTACACCATGAGTGTAACAACCCGTCCCGTGGATCCCGCTAGCCTCACTGCTAGCCCACTAGCCTCACTGCTAGCCGCCCAAACGGACCCCAAGCTGGCCCTGCAGGGCATCGATCCTAACATGCAATAAATCGGGAAATGAAAAGACCAACCTTCTCTTTGCGAACCAGTGGTCCTCGCCGTTTGATGTACGCCACCAGAAGAGACCTCCCCCGTCCTTGTACCACCAAACGGAACCTCCGCCGTCGTTGTCTCGCCAAATGAAACCTCCACCATCGATTTGACTTCAACACCCAACCGTCACATCACCATAAGACACCGATCTGGAAGCCAAACGCCTCCGGGTGACCATCAACGAACTAGTTTAAGCCAGAAAATTCAATGGATTCGACGTGAATCCATTGATTTTTCCGATTACATACGAATCGCCATTTTTTTGCCGGAGTTTTTGAGAGAAAAGAGAAAGAGACTTTCGAGAAGAAAGGAAAAGAAAATGAGTAAAAAATAAAAATAACGCTTTTATATTTATCAAATACCCATTCAGTGTTGTTCAAAATCCTTCCCATAATATCGATTCTTTGATATTGGACCCATTTATGGGTTGTTTATTATTATTTTGAGGTCCAAATAAGAGAGTAACTTTGTGAGTACTCCCCACTAATCATGCTCTTAACAAATTATATGTTCTGTACCAAATCTAAATTAAATAATTAGACACAATCGACGAAAGCTCGGATGTGGGAGGAGGAGGGGACCGTTTTCGAGACTGACACGTGTATATTCTTTCTAAGTGATCTCCACAGACACAACTTTGGCACCTCTGATTAGTTCCACTAATCTCCATAAATTACTTGTGATTATTAATATTTTATAACAAGGGATTAAGAATCCCAACCACACTTGAGTTCATTGGAATCAACTCCAAACCATTTTAAAAGAAGATGTATTATACACATGACACATGAATTTATTGGCTGGTGATTCAACTATCACTAGTTAATTATGCAACTTATGTTTTATGTCCATAGCTTCGAGGTCGTGGAGCTTACTAGATATTGATATGTCCAATTTCTACTTTCTAGATTAAATGTAAACTATTCGGCGTGTTAGTACCAATATCATGAACTATATTCAAAATATATATTATAGACGAGTATTAAACACAATATAACCATATGATATTTTGGAAACAAACAACATCTAAATACGTAGTTTGGATGTTGCATGTCGATGTCGCATTTGAATGCTGAATCTTGATGCATCATCTAAATATATAATCGACGAGAGTTAAGCATCACAAAACATATCTATGTTAAATTTGTAACAAGAATTTTGATAAATCTTTCAATAAAATCTTAAGTACTATAACTTTACTTACATTAACTCGTGGCGTCATGCATATGATAAGTGCACTACCAAGTTAGTTATGAAAGATTAAAAACAGAACAAAATATGCAGTCATATGTATAATGATTCCTGAGAACCTAGCTAATGTTTAATGTATAGGCATCCTCTTAGCATTTAGAATGTGAGGCCAAGAAACAACACGAAATAATCTCGAAATGGCGAATAGATTTGGGAAAGATCATGAAAATGTGAATAAATCTACTTTACTTTTCCAATATAAATATTGTTAGATTTCGATCCTTTGATTAGTGTAGGTACTTTAATAAGATGCTGGTAACTTGGATACATGTTTCTCGAATAAATGATTTGTGAAATTAGTGCATAGCCTTAGGAATTAGAATCAACTTTTTTGTACATGTGATTAATTGATGGACCACCAATATAATATAACAAAGCAGACTTAGGACCATCATCCAATCAAAATCAACTAAACAGTAAGTACATATCAACAACAATATCTGTATTTATGTGTGTATTTGCAAATACTCAATAACATGTGCAATCCTAGAGAACCTATATATGTTATATATAGTGTAAAGGCAGATTTTGGTAGGGTTTAGAGAGGGAATGGACCTAAGTGAACACATGAAATGACTTGGAAAGGTAAAGATAGTGAAGAAAATAGTGGTAAGAGTGGGAAAGAGTTATATATGAGTGTGTAGGTACCCCCGTGAACTTCTTCTAAAACTCGTGCCAAAAGTCTATATCTTCAATCAATAATTGGAGTTTATGGCACATAGTTTATTTCAAGTAAAGAAATCAATGATGTGGGTTTCAAAGTGGTTGCAATTTCTTCTTCTTCTTCTTCTTTTTTGGTGTTATCTTTACACATGTGATAAAAGTATCTTAACCTTTTGTTATGCATAAATTCCTCTCTCTTTTTTTTTCTTGGCTCTATGCATTATAAAACCTCTTGGGTTGTACCCTTCTTTTAGTTTGTTTATCCACTAACTTTAGGAAGTGGATTTCGCCTCCTCATCAATCACATTTTTTTAGTTAAATTTTGATCTCTCACATAAAATTGGGGTTTTATAAAAAAAATTACGACTTGATGATAACAGAATTTGATAAAACTTATATATATCCGTAGAAATATTATCACGAAAATAGATGAATGACGATAAATGAAACAACGAAATGTAAGTAGATTCACTTTGAGAAAATTAAGTGGGGTTCTCACATTAGCTAGAGAGAGGGAAACAGATTGAGTGCGAAAAGTGACAAGGAGAGAATTACTACACTAAAAAGTGGTCAATCATATTGAACTGTATAAGAAATATTATAGAAAAATACAGATGAGCTCACATGGTCTCTACTCTACTTGTAATATTCTTACATTCAAATGGGAACACCCCCAAATCCCAACTGTTCAAATTTCGATAGCTTCACTATCTTTTGTTTTTGTTATCATCATTCCAACTTGTCAAATTTTCTTGAGACCTCCATACATTAAATCGATCTTGCCTTGTACTTTCATGGCTTTACTTAGGGATTTTCATCACACATTGGCTTTACCTAATTCAATAGTTTAGATAATTAGAGATCGAGTTATATATATATGGCTTATAACTCTTTATTAGTTTTCTCTATTAAATTCCCCTTGTTGATGCATGCCACCTGAAGCAAAGGATACCATTTGATCTCACTATAATAAGGGTAATCGTAATTCTAGTGATAAATATATATTTATATATATATATATATATAAAGAGAGGTAATTCAAGTTTAAAAAGTTAGTGACATGGATGCTTGCAAGCTAAGGCTTGGGCAAGTCCAACCTTTTTTGACAAAGACCCTATTTTTCACGGCCTGCAAAAATCATTTTTAAAAAGTATGTGTCAGTTTTTATATCAAAAAGCAATTTAGATACAATGCAATTTGTTTTATCTTATTCATTTGCTATGTTGGATGAAATAAAATATTTCTTAAGAAAGCTGCGTTCCTTTAGGTTCCAAAGTGTACCTCCACATGATAGTGTATTTTGGTAGGGTACATTTTCATCAATTTTCAGTAGGACTATTTTAGTGTTGTCAAGTCTAAATTCGAATAAAATGTTAGTTCATGTATAGATGATTTACTTTATGAGGAATTACCATTTAATTGTTGACAAAGAAGGAAGAATCACCATTGAATTAGTGTGGATCACCAATTCTTTCTTTTTAATGATAATAAATTTTCTAACGTACATTCACGATACTAAAACTAGAAAGTAACAATAGTAGAAATCATTAGAATACATTTACTTTGGTTATTCGTTATCTATTTAAAGTAATAAATAAGCTATATACGTCATTTAAAATTAGATCTAGTTAAGAAAAATATATCACGAATATTTTGCTTTTCGAATAGATAATAATGTATAGAACAATTATGGAAAACATTTTTTTTACATTGGGGGCTTCTTGTCAATGTGATGGAGAGAAGCATCGTGTAGTTTTACGTCATTTTTTTGTTTTCTTGTTTATTTCAAATATATTGTTGATGATGGTTTTGTATTGTGATTTTTCATGTAGTTGCTACAGAATATGCATTAGATACCACAAAAACAAAACATAATTAAGAAAATACCACAATTGTACAGTGTTTGTCAGAGAGTACTCTCTCTCTCTCTCTTCAAATACAATTACATTTATACCTATTTCATATATTACATATTTTTTTTTAAATATCATATCATTTTTTTTTCACAAAATCAACAAATTTTATCTCTCCTCATGCACTCTCATTCTCTTTCAGCTTTCTCTATTACTTTTTCTCTCTCTTCTCTTCCCTCATGCTCTCACATCCACTCAGCTTTCTCTCTCTCTTCTCCTCCCTCATACTTTCTCACTCTCTCACTCTCTTTTTTTTTTTGACGATCAAATCCCATATATTAAGTTATCGAAGATGACTCTCTTCAAGAGAGAGCCAATTAGGTACCGACGAGCTTACATGGGAAAAACAGAAACCTCGTGCTCTTGCACATTTTGCAAGTTTATCGGCACAGATATTATCCTCTCGGGGAATATATCTAATACTTAAATTAGCAAATCTATCTCTAAAATGAATAAAATCCTTCAATTCTGATGGAAAGGTCGGTCAATCCTCGATATTAGACGTCATCCTTAGGAGGTCTGAACAATCCGTAGCAAAAAGAGCTTTATCCAAGTCCAACGCTAATAAGCACTCCATAGCCCAAATAAGGGTATCTAACTCTGCATGTAATGGGGATAAGCTTCTGCACGATCCTTTTAGCCCCAGGTGCAGGATTTTATCACTGATAGAAGCAATCCAGCCATGCCCACTCCTATCCACCTCTGTATGCCAAGATCCATCTATAAAGCATACAAGAGATTCTTGAGGAATTGGGATCGAAGGTATGCATGCTTCTACTACCGCTGGTGCTAAGTCTCAGTTATTTGCTCTTCTCCAAACTTCTTCTTCTTGGATAGCTTTCTCCAGTGTATCTTGCGGAGATTCAGAGATATTTTCAAACACTTTTTTATTTCTTGCCTTCCAAATGTACCACATCATCCACGGGAAGGTTCTCAAGTTTTGATCAGTTGCACCAGAGTCTCTACCACGCCCATATAGAAAATCGAGGTTGCTATATAGGGAAGATGAAGGAAACACCATAGGATGGGAAGGGATTGTCGATAAAGCCCATACTTGACGTGCTGGGGGGGCATTCAAATAGCATATGGTTTATAGTTTCCTCCTTCGCTCCACATCTAGGACAATTTTTATCTCTACTAATATGGCGATAATGCAGGCGTTGACATGTTGTCAAGCACCCAGTCACACATTGCCAAACGAAATGCTTAAGCTTCCGTGATGTTTTTAACTTCCATGCTTGTGCCTTAAGTGTCGTAACACTAGGTCCCTGAGAAGGGAGGTTGCAAGCAGGGCAAGAGATAGCTCTCGCGGCTTCGTATCCAGATTTAACGGTATAATTTCAACACTTTGTCAGAGTCCAAGAATAGCCGTCCCTCGAGGCATTCAAGCTCGGTTTAATCCCCAAAATAAGGGTAATTTCTTTCGGGGGGAAGAGTTCCCGAAGACGTTCAATTTTCCACTTTTTTGTGTTGAAATCTATCAAGGTGTTAACACAAATCAAAGGATTTCTCTCACTAGTTAAACTTTGGGGTGGCCGTGCTGGCGTATCTGGGATCCATGGTTCAGTCCAGATGCACGTATTAAAACCCGAGCTTATGGTCTTACGAATTCCGTACGAAAGAACCTGCTTTGCTGCCAACATGCTCCTCCAGCCATACGAAGGTCGATTTGATACTTGTATCTCTAATGGACTACAGTATCGAAAGTATCTCCCTTTTAGAACTCGGCTAAGAAGGGAATCTGGATATCTCAGCAATCTCCATAGTTGTTTGCCAAAAGGGCAAGATTAAATTCTTCTAGTGTTCTAAAGCCTAGCCCACCTTCCGAAAGTTGAGTACACATTTGCTCTCATGATATCCAGTGTAGTCCTTTACTGTCTGCTTTTTTGCTCCACCAGAAATTGGCTATCGCGCTAGTTAGTTTTGAGCATATAGCTTTTGGTAAGAGAAAACACGACATTGCATATGTCGGAATTGCTTGTGACACTGATTTGATCAGGATTTCCTTGCCTCTCTTGGATAAAAATTTTGAAGTCCGTAAGTTTACCTTCTTATGGAGTCTATCCCTCACGAATGCAAAAACTTGTGCCTTTGACCCATGAATCTTCTCAGGGAGACCCAAATATGTACCCATGCCTCCTTCTTGTGATATCCCAACAATAGATTTGATCTCTTGACGTATATGGGACGGGACCTCGGTTCCAAACATGATGGAAGATTTGGAGAAGTTAATCTCTTGTCCAGACGCCTCGCCATAAAAGCGGATTATATCGATAATTTCCTTGCATTGCTGAGGATCGGCTCTGCAGAAGAATAAACTGTCGTCTGCGAAAAGTAAGTGGGAAACATGTGGGCTTGCGTTTGAAATACGTAAACCCTGGATCTTTCCCTCACTTTCTGCGTTCCTAATTTGAGCAATTAAGGCCTCACTACAAAGTATAAATAGGTATGGAGAGATTGGGTCCCCCTGACGAATCCCACGTGTTGGCCTAATTAGTCCCTTGGGATCTCCATTGATCAAAATACGGTAGGAGACGGAAGTAATGCATTGCATTATCCAACCCACCCATTTTTGATCAAATCCCATTTTTTCCATCAAAGCTCTTAAGAAATTCCATTCTACCCTATCATAAGCTTTACTCATGTCCGTTTTTACTGCCATAAATTTTTTCCGGTTGGCCTGATTAGAACGGAGGGCATGGAAGTTTTCTTGAGCAATGAGGATATTATCTCTGATTAATCTTCCTGACACAAAGGCAGATTGGGTCTCGGATATAAGTTCCGGCAAAAACTTCTTGAGACGTAAGTTCAGAATTTTTTAGATCACCTTATAGCTCACATTACACAAGCTAATAGGGCGAAATCTTGACATTTCACGAGGTCGTTCTCCTTTCGGGATTAAACATATATTTGTCTCATTTAGCTTGCCATCAAAAATTCCTGAGCTAAAGAAGTTCTTCACCATCTTAGTGAGATCGCCTTTTATGGTTTCCCAAATATTTTGGAAGAACAAAGCAGTCATCCCATCCGGTCCTAGAGCCTTTCCCGGATTCAGGGAGAACAAAGCTCGTTTGACCTCCTCTTCTGAGATTTCTTTTGTGAGATGCTCATTCATGGCAGGTGTGACCAATGTAGGTACATCCTTTACGGCCAATGTAGGGTCGCTCGCATTCGAGGAAGAAAAGAGATTGTCAAAATACTCCACCGCTACTTTTTCTATCCCTTCTTCTGTATCAACCCAAACTCCAAGTTGATTGAGGATACCAGTGATCTTGTTCCTTGCCCTTCTTTATTTTGTAGAAGCATGGAAGAATTTTGTATTTTTATCTCCTTATGCAAGCCAAAGTTCTCTGCTTTTTTGGTGCCAGTATGCTTCCTCTTCCCTATAGGCCTCACAGAGCTGCCATTTTAGGTTGAGGACTCTCTCTCACTCTCTTTCTCTCTCTTCTTTCACAATTGACTTTACAAACACATCAAACAACATCAATTCTTTCTTTTCGTGCCTATTTCTTCTTTTCGGTTTTTCTTCTCCAAATTGCATAAGATATCTCACTATATGTCTTTGGATTTCAATTTACATTGTCGTGTTTTTTTTTATTTAATTCATGGTATTTTGTTTTGTAACACGCTATTTTATTAAATTACACATGACATGTTGTACTTTTGTCTTTTGTTTAACGGCATTTTTTATTTTTCCCTTCTCTAGAAAATAGTAATTACCAAACTTTTCTGATAATATGGTATTTACTTAATTTTCTTCTAAAATTGTGACATTCACTAATATTACCCTAGTTGCTATGTACTCTCGGTTTTAAAATTAATAATGATAGACGGTTAAAAAGAGAATGATGGAAATAATATAGCAAACTTACACTTTTTTTTTTGTTTTCTTTGTTAAGAAAGTTCCTATAAACTTACATTTCTTCATAAAGAGTAAAATCATGAAAACATACATNAAAAAAAAAAAAAAAAAAAAAAAAAAAAAAAAAAAAAAAAAAAGAACAAAAAAACATCGATCATACAACAATTTTTGTTGCAGGTGAAAGCTAACTAATTTATTGTAGTCAGGAAACTGGATATCTTCCTCCTAGTGACATTTGTTTCCATTCCACGAGTCGTCTCAAAAATTCTCCTACCTATTCAGAACATTATTTAAAAGAAAAAAAGTTGTTATTCCTCAAGAACAAAATAAGAGAATAAGATAAATTAAAACTCATAGAACAAATAACTAATATATATATACCTCGGAAGGTTCTTGTAGAGAATACGTAGCACTCGTTTCCTTAGGAACTTTGGAAACAAGTATACCAAAGCCATCTCCTCTCTTTCTCAGTACCTGAACCCAACAAATATTTTAATAACTTATCTGTAAAATTAATCAGGAAAATATTTTAAATAGTGTTGAAGATGGTAAATATATATTACCTGAAAAGCATCCTCGTCCGTACGATCATCGCCGATGTAGATAGGCAAAACATTCCTAGAGTTGGCAAATCCTAAAGATTCGAGCAAGAACTCGAGAGCTTTGCCTTTATCCCATTTGATGGTTGGTCGAATCTCTAAAACTTTTCTTCCTTGGGTTAACCTCAGTTTCGGATACTCGCTCAATATCGACGTCACGTGTTCCGCTACTAATCCCCAGTCCTTTTGATCGACACAACGGTAATGTACGGATACGCAGAACTTGTTGTTCTCGACGCTTGCTCCTTCTACGTCTCTCATTTTCTCAACTAGACACTTTGAGACCTGTTCAAACAGAGTTTGTATATATTTTTTCTTAGTTAGAGACCAACTATGTCGTTATATTAAGTAGCTTGAATTTGACGCATATACAAAATAGAAAAACTAGGAAAAAGGTAGTAGACCTGGTCAATCATAGGCAAGAACTCATTCGCCGCTTGGAAAAGAACACCTTTGTTGTTCTGTATAGTTCCAAAAAACATCAAGCCCTTGTTAGTCTCTTTATCAATCTACATATATGTTACATATAATATACGAGTGTTTATGATAAAGTACCTTGTTATGTTTGGTTTTCTTGGAAGGTCCTTTGATGTCCATTCCATGGCTACCGGCATAGTAAAGTCCAGGAAGTTTCACAAATCTACGGACCTACCAAATATAGAAACGAAGAAACACGTGAGTTATTTTTTTTTTTTATATAACCAAAGGATCCAAAACTGACCAAAACTAGACTAATCAAAACATGTTAACTTTTTTCTTATAGTACTAGTTTGAGAAACAAATTTTAAAGCGTACCTTATCACGGCATCTTCCTGTGACGATCGCGGTCGGGAAATATTTAGCCACGCCTTTTACCGCATCTCTCATCTGAGATTCAAAAGTTGTTAAGAAATGGTAAAAACTTTAAAAGCAGAGGAATAAGAAGTAAAAAGAGAGGCAAACCTCGTCAGACATGTAAGCTCGTTCCGGGTCTTCTACAATGGGAGATAATGTACCGTCATAATCAAGAAACATGACAATTTGTTTCCCTTTCGAAGCTTCAGCGATTTCTTCAAACATGCTTAAAGCTGACGGGTGTTGAGCCATCCAAGAAGAGTGTTCATCCTCCTTGGACTCCGGTAGGGAAGATATGTTCCCTGGTCGGGTCCTGGTAGGGGAAGAAGCCCTCATGGCTTCGATCCAAGTATTGATCCTGGTTTGACTTGGGTCGGCCTCAAGTTTTTGCACAAGTTTCTTACGGGGAATGCTGATGTAACGGCCACCGCCGGGAGAAAAGAGAGATTGGTTTGGAACTCTAACCGCTACACCGATGCTGGCTTTTGCATCGGAGATTAAGGCATTATGGTTAGTCATTAGGGGCTTAGGGAGAAAAAACGACAGAGAAGAAGTTAAGAAACAGAGGAGAGGGCGTTTGGTGTGACAAAGACGAGTTGTCAATGTCTTAATAAAACATGTAATGAGAATAGACTTAATGTGTGGTCAATTTATAAACTTCCTCTCAAAGAGTGAAAGAGCTTCCTTCTTGTACTTCTCCTGCCACATCATTCCTATGCTAGTTATTATTATTTTATTCCTTAGGAAAGAAAAATTTTTATATCCCTATTTTTTTCTTTGTCGCATATTCCTAGTTTTTAAGTTGATGTTGATACCAATTTGATAAAATAGGAGCCAATACCTAATTATTTTTGGAATTTATTTCACGACTAGAAAATTAGGAGGATTTTGGTCCACAAGTTTGGATCATTTTGCAAACAACATATAGTATTTAAATTCAAATTCGACAGCACTAAAAACATCGTTTTAGCATATAATATCTCAAAATGTTACATATAATATCAATATTATTAATCACGTGTATATAGCTAAATACAGAGAAATTTTATGAAATTAAATTTCAAGGTAATGAGAACAAATTATGGGTGTCCCTCCTAAACCGGTAGTTTTTGTGTTATTTAGTTTTTGTTGTTTGTGTAATATATTAATGTGTTGTGTTGAGGTTTCGACGTAAATGGAGGTGTTATATATAATAATAAATGAGTGTTTACTAAAGTGGTAGCTTTTGGTGCAAGTTGCGTTCTCTTTGTATTCTCTTCTTTTCTTCGCTAAAGTATTTTTAAAAAAATTGTTATGGTTAGAAGAACTTAAAGAGAATCATACTTTAAAAAACCCGAGCTTGGTCCGATATAGTGCATAAACAATTACTAACCAAATACAATACACATGAAAGTGGAGGTTTTCAATTTCTAGATCTCTGTATTTATCGTTAATTAAAGAAATCTCATTATACGTATGCCACAACGTTGGTAGTTCTAAGTCGAATCTTAAGCTTGGATAGTAAGTCGAAAATTAGATTTAGAATCACAAAGATACATACATGCCAAAACATTTCTCCTGTACATATGTTGGCAGGCTACGTCTTCTCTAGTTAGCCATATATCCATTATCCATACATTGTTGCGTTCATAATTTATAACAATTAGGTCGGTTGATCTGGTTATTCAGAAATAAGTTTTTGATCAACCGTTTATACCATGTTAAAAATATCAAAGAAGCGAAGATGTGAGTAATATATATGCTATATTCTTCACAAACTTTTATACAATGTTAAGAGATACAGCAACCTTTTTATAAACGAGCTCGAGGAGATCACAAAGATATATTGAGAAAGTACGGAGGAAATATCAATGTTGAAAGATTGATTTGTTGTTAGAACAGTGAGATATGAATTGTAACATCCCAACAAGAACAAAAATATACTACCGTAACGTATTAAGTGTAACTAAAAGCTCAAAAGAAGTATTTTCTCTAGCGTTGAAGTAAAAAAGTACTCTAGCTAAAGCGTTCAGTTCCAACGAAACGAAACTGTTGGAATCATCTACGCCTATGATTGCATAGATTATAACGTCTCTTGGAACTGTATTAGTGCTGTCATATCGTTATACAACTGTTTTTATACAGTATTGTTCTGCGGCGATCTATATGCACTAAATCAAATTTTCTCTTTTGGTATTCACGAAGAGCACTACAAGTTATAAACAGCTTATACTTTATTTAATTTTCTTTAGTTTGTGGACCATCTAGTTATTGGTTTATAACTCTCTCTTTTTTTGTCATTATTTATAACTTTTTGTATGAGAAAATAAAGAGGAAACTAAGTGTAAATGAGTCAGCACGTTTTGGCTTACTATGAAATATCACGAAAACTATTCAAGAAAATTAAGATTTCCGTCCACGAAAAGGACATACGAATGCGACATGATAATTCGTTTATAAATCACATTTTAAAAATATATAATAACATTTTTATTTATTTCTCTTTCGGCCAACATTAGTTTTTCTTTCTGAGAAAGCACACGGTTACAGTTTGTCGTCAACGAAATTTTTTAGGATATTAACTTATACAGCGCACAGCGGTAAATGAAACGAAGCTTCCTCACATTTATATTTTAAATGCAATACATTTCTTGTTTGCTTATTTTTAATAAAGTTTTCTTGGAAGCTTCGACTTGCTTTTCAATTATCATTGAAATAGTAAAATGTATGTTGAATGTAAAAACATTGACATATAAGGTAAAAGAAGAATAACAAAAAGGTGTCACGCGGCACGCGTGAGAGTGTGAAACAACAAAAATACACATAGTCAAACTATGATGCTTGCGTGTACATTATACATTTGTATGTAAACTTTGGTATATGCTGAGAGATAGATCAAGTCTTTAGTCTATACGCATATGATATCGAAATCCGGGTTCTATTTACATTTTTGTCAAAAGCGTGAAAAAGGCGTTAGGCAAAGATTTTATATAAAGTAACTATTTCGATATTAAGAGGCATTGTTGCCATATGTATTTGTATATACATATGTACATGTGCACAAATGTAGTTTCCTAGTAACTTCATAATAGAAGACTTTTGAGTTTTGACGTCGGTCACGGTACACGAATTTTATTTTCTCTTTTTGGTCGCATTAGTTTCGTAAACGGTCATAATATTCTTAGTACTTACGGTCTAAGATTCTTTTCTTAGACAAAGGAATAATGTTCGTACAATAATCATGGGAAAAGCTGTCGTCTAAATACAAAGAATGGGAAGAAATGCCTCCGAGAAAGTATATATATTTGTTACGTCATATCGTATTGCATGCATGGAGCCACGTTAGCATCGCCTTGATTTGAATTTGTATGACAAATGAACTGATTCTAACTATGTACATATACCTAAACTATTTGGAAAACTAAATAGGAATCAACCTAAAATAGAGACTTTATTGGAAAAAAAAAGATGCCAAATGAGACGGTATATAATTGGCCTTCTTCGGCTACTTGTCGTAAAGCAATTTCTAAACTGTAGAATCCACGTGCGTTTAATTTACTATATAGTACTGTAATATAAGGTTTTTTTTTGTATTTATTGTGTCTTGAGTATGACCATTGGCCATTAATAGTTTCTTTTACGTGTAGAATCATTAATTGACTTCTCTATAGGAAGTGATGCTCGACGGTCTTGAGTTTGCTATTTGTAGTAGGTAACGAAGGAGCACAAGTGTCGTTTTGTGAGACGTGCTCGTCTCGGGTTACATACCTAAACCTCTCTAGTCTCTTTCGCGACTTTCTTTCTCCAAACACTTTTGCTCACACATCCCTAACTTTTAAACGAATGGGAAAATTATTCTAGTTAAAGACCGTTTAAGGTCGTTTAATATGTAAGAGAAAATGATTCATTGCAAATTTCATTTTTTTTTCTTTTTTCTTTTGAGAGAGTTAAAACAAATAGTAAAATTATTGTGATGCTTCTTAACGATGGACCAATTTGCATGGACAATCCAAAAGGACCAAAACTCCAGCCGTATAACATTATCTGCCTATGCATGATGAATCACAGCTTCTATGTTAACTATGCGAGGTTGTTCACGGGCTCAAGATAATTTCCATCATCTTAATTAGTGTCACAACGCGTTAAAGACAATAGACTTGGTTATCTCGGTTATGTTGGGTTGAATTGGTAACCATGTACCGTTTTGGTATGTAATGTACCACTTTGACAATTTCTATCAAAAACGTTACCAAATACATTATTTTTAGCTTTTTTATACAGCTTTCATGTATCATTATTTCTTATGGTTTATATTATTATTTTTTTTTTTTTGGTGTAACGTTTGTATTATTTTGTGACAGATTACTATTTTAACTTACAGTTATTTTTATAGTTTTGAGTGCGTTATCAGTTGAACACGTTATCGATTATTCTTCCACGTTTTGTCATCTAATGTAGTTATTCTTTTTTAAAAAATTTCCCATTAGCAATGTCTTTTTAATTTATCTTTCCTCCTTAATATACTTAATATAATATATATAAAGTTGGGTTTTGAAAAATAGCCATTAAAAAGATTTTGACACGTGTCAAGTTATTAATTTGAGATCTTGACATGTGTAAAAGTTAATATTTAATAGCATAAATTTGAGATAATGACAAAAAACAAAAAAAAAAATTGTTTAAACAATATTAATAATGTAAAAAGATAATTATCAAAAATTACAAAATTAAACAGTTTTTTAAAAATAATTATAAAGAGATCATATATTTCATCAAATTCAAAATTATAACATTATTTACTTATTTTAATTTTAAGTTATTAATTCAAAAAAATAGAAAAGAGACTAAGAAAAATGTACAGTTAATTATTAATTCTAAAAAATGTAAATACTCACTTCTACATAAACATAAATCATCTCACATTTTTCATCTAACAAAATAATTTATTCAAAAACACTGCTTTAAACTTTGTTCTATTGGTAAAAAAGTTTTAATGGGAAGGTAAATTTTCTTTATTTTTTTAAACCAAAACTTTCTCCTACTTTCTCCTTTTTTCAGTTTGGAATAGGTAAGAGATTAATATGTTGACCCAAACAAAAATGTAAGATTAATATATATGTCTTCTTTTTCTAATATTGTATTTTAAATTTTATTGTAGTGTTTTTAGATTATTTTATTTAATTTATATTTTCATCTCTGATTTGAGATTCATATATTACCTTGCTTATAATTTTCTATTATTTCTTTAATTATATCAAATTAATTTTCTTCTAATTTTTCAACAGTGATTGGTTGGTCATAGATCTTTTTTTATGCAAACATAATTGTTACGATTCATTCAATCCCAAAGGAAGATAAAGAGTAGAACTCCATCAACCTAATGGTTGGATAAAATAGGCTAATCAAACACAAGCTTACTACAAATATAGATTGATAGATAGGAAAAGCATAAACTGTTTTTGATAGATTCATAGGAGCTCGGAGATAGAGGCTACATCACAATGTGTCAAAGACACTTCCACAAATACTGATGTGTCTGCATTTTATAGAGTTTTAACCATAGTTTTTAGGATTGTTTTGAGTCTTTTCCTAGGTCCAAGTGTGCTTTTAGAGTCCTTTTAGTCTTTTGTGAGTCTTTACAGGTCCTAGGTGACTTTGGAAGGAATCTGAGCGTTTTGGGGATGAAAACATGCATCTGGAGCCAATTGGTTGAAGACTGATCGAGCTAGAAGGCAGATG